>NC_133117.1:10088881-10364224 GCF_022965805.1 Primulina eburnea
TGGTGAATAGACTGTTTGATCTTTGAAGGTGACAGCTTTATCAAAGTCGGATAGAAAATTCTCTGCCTCATCAACAGAAACGATTTGACCAACTGAAAGATCAAGTGGAGGAAGTTGAGTAGACTGATCCATGGCAGAGATGTTGAGAGACTCGGATGGAATGTCGGTGGTAATCTGATGACTTTGTGTTTCAGCACTTAGAAAGTTTTCAGTCGTGATTTCTCCAGAAAGAGGCACAATGTTCTCTTCATTACCCAGTTGATTGTACCGAGAAAAGTAGATGAGGAAACCTTTTTAGTGGGGATGGCTTGAAACTGTTCTGAGCTCAGATCGTCATGTATTTCCATCAGAGAGTCGAACTTTCCCTGTTCTGTAATTTCTGGAAGATTTAGATCATGTCTCATTTGAGCGACTCTCATAGCAAGTGACAAAGCGTCCATCTCATGTTGGCAGATGATGGCTGAATCATCTTTGGCCGTAGGACAGAAAGGATCAAAGTTTTTCCTCTTCAACTGTATGATGATTCGGAGAGTGATTTCTTTCATCTGAAGTTCCAGAAAGTCTCGTCGACGAAGAGCGTTTTGAATATCAGTCGTTTCTGTCCATTCCAAAATGGACCGTTCAAGCTTAGCGGCTGCTTTTATTTTGCCGGTTTGAAGTAACGAATCAAAAGTTACCGCAGTCCGATACTGAACCCATTTATCAAACATCTTTATCTTCTTCTGAACAGCCTCATTAACACGCTCGCTTGTGAGTACTATGGCTGTATGAACTGCATTGTTTTGAGGTGGATTTTCAATCATTACCTGTTTGTCATTATCTGAGGAGAGAATAATAGGAACTCCGGAGTAATAGGACTCAATCTCTGATTCTTTAATTTGAATTCCTTTCAACTTAGTGATTGAATTTCAGGGATTGAGGCAGGAACGAGCGGTGCAGAAAGATGTTTCACCAGTCTGATTTTTGCTGGTTTTGAATGTGCAGTTCTTTTCTTCTTAAAAACTTGGGCGACTGGAACGTCATCCTTGGACTCATCATCGGAGCTTGTTTTTAGAACCAGCTTCCTCTTGGTTTCTTTGGCTGTCGAAGCGGTTTTTGATATTTTCTTCTGTCTCACAAATTCTTCCCCGGTTTTGGTCTTTATCGAGATTATCTTCTCATCTGTAGGTCGATTCTTTTTGATAAAATTTTCAACTGATACCCAGTTGAAGAGCTTAGTTTTTCCCACTTCTATCATATCAACCGGTTGAACCCCGGCATCAATCAGCATATGGCAGATTTGAACCGCAAAACCTTGCGATTGATTTTTTTTATTTATCATGGCCACCAATATCCTGAAGAGAACGTCAGACCAGTTTACTCGCAATTGGGATGAGATAGTGGCCATAACAAGAAAATTTTCAAAAGTGATTTTATCATAAGTACCGGCTTTGGCAAGCAGTCCTTTTGCAACGATATCTGCCAATAGTCTGAATTCAATCTTTAAGTCGCGTTTTTGACATGTCGGATGAGAGATTGGAGAGTCTGTGTCTGAGAAGGCACTACGCCAGATGTCAATATTTCCAAACGGCAGTGTGGAGAAATCAGTAACTCCTTCTGTGGGTAACCTGAACAATTCAGCAAACATCTTCTACGAGAACAGGAGGTTTTTGTTTTGAATGCTCAAAAAATTTCTCCATTTTTCATATATGCAGAATCAAAGAATTCCTTCAATAGAGCCTCGGAGTAGCTGTAACGGCAGCCCAGAAAAGAGCGAAGCCCAGAATGTTCTATCGTGCGAAACATGGCTTGCATTGATTTGTTGGGCATAGCAAATATGGATTCAAAGTTAACAGCGATCGTGTTCTGAGCAATTGAGGCGGCCATTTCTTTGACTTTCAGAGAAGGTTTGAGAGTAACACCTGCAAATTAAGTGGAAACGCGATCGTGTGTAGTAGCAAAGTAAGATCAACAAGATTTCACATGTAGAGTGTGTATGCGCAGTTCAGATAATCACTAGTCAGTCCACGTGGAGGACTGTTAGTGGAGAGAGTTTTGTATGATTTAAAAAAAAAAAAATTGGGCGGCGGTAAAATAATTAATTTGAAATTTTCAAAAGTAAAATCGTCACGTTAGTCAGAGGCAGTTGAAAATTTTGAGTAAATTTTACGAAATGACGTGGAAGAATCGTGCCCATGGAAAATTAACCGTAAAAGTAATGTAGTTAGGAAGGAACGGTTGAGAATTCAATTTAATTAATTACTTAACCATTTTCCCCTTAAGCATGTGGATTAAAATTAATTCTGAAAGATGAACCGGCGATGGCTTTGACAGAAAGCTTCTTCAAACCCTAGTATCTGTCAATATGAGAGAGAGAGACCCTTCATATGGTACTCATATATAAATACACGTAAAAGGGTTAGTTTTACAGATATCAGAGATACACAAAACAAAGGAAATATCAGAATGGCAAAGGCAGGCAGTTCAAGTGAGCTAGATTTGGTGAAAGAGTTTATGGAATCGGTGATAGCTTCCCGCAAGGCCGCTCTTGAAGATAGCGTATTTGAGAAGACGCTGGAAGTTTGGACAGAGGTCCAGGAGCTTCAGTCCTCCCTTGAGGGAGGACTAGGTGTCACCTCTAAGGAGATGGCACTTCTGATGAAATATCATAGACTTCTTTATGTCGCTGATGCATCATACGTCTTCTCTGATGATGACATTTACCTCCTCATGCTCCTAAAATATCAGAGGACTCTGAGGAAGATTTCTTCCTCAGATGACTTTTTACGTACCTCCACGGGTAGGCTGACCGCTTGGTTGGACAGCTGGTCGAGGGCGGTTGAAAATGAAGTTAGGGATGTACGATGCCGACTGTTTTAATAAAATATTTTCTATTTAGTATTGCTGACTGTATCTTTCTATTTACGTTTATTTCCTGCACAATAAGCTGAATATGCGCAAGAAATAATTATATCAAGATAAATCAATTAATCCAAGCATATTACGGAAATGTGAAAACTTAGCCTCTGGTAATGGTTTTGTGAAAATATCGGCTGTTTGTTGATCTGTATGAATATATTCAAGCCGTATTTCTTTCTTCATAACGTGTTCTCAGATGAAATGGTGTCTGATATCAATGTGTTTTGTCCGAGAGTGCATAACGGGGTTATTTATGATGTCTATTGCGCTGGTATTGTCGCAAAAAATGGGCGATTCAGCAGCTTGGATGCCATAGTCTTTTATTTGTTGTTGTATCCATAGCATCTGAGCACAGCAACTTCTAGCCGCAAGGTATTCTACTTCAGTGGTTGATGTAGCAATTGACGTCTGTTTCTTACTAAGCCATGATATTAGTCTTTTGCCCAAGAACTGACATGAACCGCTCGTACTTTTTCTATCGACTTCGCAACCGGCATAATCTGCGTCTGAGTATCCTACAAGATTGAGACTTGAATCTTTGGGATACCAAAGAGCCATGTTAGCAGTACCTTTAAGATATTTAAGAATACGTTTAGAAGCAATAAAATGTGATTGCATAGGTTTATCTTGAAACCAAGCACATAAACAAACCGCGAACATAATATCCGGTCGACTTGCGGTCAAATATAACAAAGAACCAATTAACCCTCTGTACATTTTTGTGTCCACAGATATTTCCCCTTCATCTTTATCCAGTTTAATTGATGAACTCATTGGGGTGGAAGCTAGAGAGCAATTTTCCATACCGAATTTCTTTAGCATATCTCGAGTATATATTTCCTGATTGATAAATATATCATTTTCGGACTGCTTGGCTTGCAGTCCTAAAAAGTAATTTTGTAGAGGCCCGAAATTCGTATTTGTAAATTTGCGAAATAATTTAAAATTTTTCTTTAAAAATAAATAACTTGCCTCATTCATAAAATAAACTGATAAAAGGTTTAATGTTAAAATAGCAGCAGAAGTAAATATCTGTTTTTCCAAACATCAACTTAAAATAATTCATCGTGATAAAAATGTTTGAGCATAAAAATAGTAAATGAACTGAAGCATGAGGTCCTCGGGTTCCTACTACTACCGAACCAAGATGGCTCACTGGTCCCTGCCCTCTGTCCCGACCTCATCAGTACCTACAACAATCAAGTCTAGTGAGTCTAAAGACTCAGCGTGCATATATCGTGAGTAACAAGTAAAATATATATCATAAAATTTCATGTCATGCAAAGATATCATATCGTAAAGCGTAACGTGAAAATCGTGCCATGAATAATTATAAATACATGCATAACTGAAAATCGTACGTAAAGTGTTTGCTCGATAGAGCCCTGTCATAAAATAGCATATCATAATTTTTTTGTTGAGATTATGTTCTACGCAAGTGGCCCCTAACATGAGCTTAATCGTCTGATCATACTAAACCACAGTATACTGGGCGGTAGAGATCATCACAGCCCTTGGACTGGATATCCGTACCCATACATGAACATGAACCGGTCAGTAGCCACCAGATGAAGTAATAATCCCATAAGTTGCAATCCCATGAGTGTGAAGTGGACACAAGACATATCGCATAAATATCAAAAATAAAATTTTATAATTTATGCACGTAATATAATTAAATTCCTGAGTTATTTTACCAATTGGATTGGATCGTTCCTAGGCTCGCTGCAACCTAATTCTAACATGAGGAACATGAAAATAAACTTAACTTGACCAACACTTCAAAATCGAACTAAAAACGAGACTATTACGCACAACGAACTTAGTATCTAACCATAACTCCTTACCAACCCGAATCATCATTTAGTCATGATTAAAATACACCTAAAATGATGAAAAATAAATATCAAGGGCTATAATACACGAAAATTGTGCATGGAGGCCAAAATCATGAAACGCTCTTTCGAGAGTCACTTTGGCACATTGCACCATAAATTCTCGTATGACCTCTAACCTTAACCAAATCACAAACGGACAAAAACATGACCTTTCTAACTCAATGAGGTAATGTCCAGTCCAAGGCCATAGGCTAAAAGCTAACCAAGAACTCAAACAAGCATCTGAACCTTAGCACAAAACTGCTGTCAAAAATTACAGCAGCAGCTGTTGCGCTTCCTTGCTTTGTTTTCAAGACTATCAGCCATTGGTGCTTGAACCACCAACCAGATCCTCTGTATAACATCCTAAGGCATGGCTTGGACCATGGCTAATGGCTACAAGCCAACCACAAACCAAACAATTCCATAGGACAACGCCAAGCTCCACCCGAGAACCATGTGTTGTACGTGGGTGTGTTGCTTGTTCTTGCTGCCATGTATCCTTCCAGTTGCCACATGATTGATCATGGCTAGATCTAGAGATCAGGAGGTATGGTATGAACCATGGCTAAGGGCCAGAAGCCAACCAAGATCCTTACCAAACCGCATAAAACCGAAACCACTCACACACACGAAAATCAGAAAACAGACACCGTGGGACACTTGCGTTGTTTTCTTTTAAAATCGAGGGGACCGTGAACAAAGCCATGAAAGGGCCTCTTGGTCACGTCTTAGACATGCCAAGGAGAGGTTCGAACCATGGCTACAGCCCCTACGGCAGCCAAGATCAGAACACTCGCCTTCGACAAGAAAGAATCCGAATTTGAGACTCGAAATGGCAGCTTCTGAAGTTGCTGTCAAAACACACTGCTGGGGAGGAGAGGGAGTGAAACCAATGGACTAAAACCTTCCTAGCACACCCTATATCATGTCTATGAGCAGCCTTGAGCCCCTGGAAATTGAGCCAACCCTAAAACCATAATCACAAGCAGAGACCGTGAAGTGCATGTGGGTGCTGAAAAATTCTGTGCAGATTTTCGAAAATGGTGTTGTCTTGATTTTCGGTTTTTTTGCCAAAAAATCATGATCATGTAATTTTAAAAACGTTAATATGACTTGATTAAAAAGCAAGAGAAAATATACACATGCCTTGGATTTGTTTGAAACGAAAACAAATCAATACGACGACGTGGCGCGACGGAGACGAAGTTGCTTTTCTAGCTTGCTTTTCCCTCTTATTTTCTCTCAAGCCTCACACGATTTTTCTTGTTGAATGCTCTGAAATTTTTGGTGGAATGGAGAGGGAAATGGCTAGGAGTTGAATTAGGAAGTTTGCAAGATAAAAGGGCGGAAATGAAACTTTCTATCCTTGTGTTTGGTAGATAAGGAATGAAGTGTGATTTGATATTATTTTTATTGAGGGATGATTTGATAGGGGTGATGGACGATTCTTGCTTATCAAATAAGGGTAGATAATTGCTTAATTAATAATTTAGTTGATTAAAAAGTGAGGGATTATTATGTCAAGAAAAGGATTAAGTAGAGATATCAATGAAAATGAGTTGTCAAACTTTTTAAATCCTTTGAAGTGGGTTGGCCGAAAATTGCTATTAAAATGGGGCAAAATATTGCTTAATTATTGAATTTTAAATCTTTAAATTTTTATCTACCCATTAGGTAATTTAGTGAAATAATAAATTAGTTTAGGATGGTAATTGTCTTGCATGCATGGCTAATTCTTTAAATTAAATTACTAACATGTTAAGTTGAAATTTCTTAATTAAAATAAGCCTAAATTAACTTATCTCAATAGGTCACATATTTTAATTTAGGCTTTTAATTAAATTATTGGACATAAAGGAACTTATTTACTACTAACTTCAATTAATTAATTAAATTCCTAAACTTTATTTTACATTAAAATAAATTATTATTTATCTTAAACTAAGTCTAGGAATATTTTCTCATTATTAAAATTTATCTCATTACTCCAACTCCAGTGCGGCCTCACTTATTTAACTGAAGAGATAAAATTATACTCATGCGATTTAAAATAAATAATCAAGATTAAATAACTTTAAAATGCCTTAAAAAATTAAAGAAATCATTTTTAATTTAAATACTAGAAATTATGCATGGCTTATACGTAGTCTGGTTTAACGGGTTCTACAACTCTCCCCCCTTAAAAGAAATTTCGTCCTCGAAATTAAAACTTACCGAATAACTCGGGATACCGACTCCTCAACTCTGGCTCAGATTCTCACGTAGCTTCCTCCTCTGAATGATTAAGCCATTTGACTTTCACTAGCTTCACTAGTTTTTTCCGAATCTTCTTCTCATGTCTGTCTAAGATCTGCACTGGTCTCTCTTCATAAGACAGGTTCGGAGTGAGCTGCAACAGTTCAAAATTCAAGACATGCGAAGGATTCGCCATATACTTCCTCAGCATAGAGACGTGGAACACATTGTGTACTCAGGCCAGATTCGGCGGAAGACCAACACGATAAGCTAACGTCCCAACCTTGTCGAGGATCTCAAAGGGTCCGATGAATCTCGGACTGAGCTTTCCTTTCTTCCCGAACCGCATGACACCTTTCATAGGTGCTACCTTTACAAAAACATGGTCGCCAACGGCAAACTCTAGGTCTCTCCTCGTATGATCCGCATAGCTCTTCTGTCGACTCTGAGCAGTCCTCATTCTATCACGGATCTTGACTACTACATCGACAGCCCGCTGAATAATCTCTGGACCCAATTCTGATCTCTTCCCTACTTCATCCCAATGAACAGGCGACTTGCACTTACGACCATACAGTGCTTCAAACGGAGCCATACCTATAGACGACTGGAAGCTGTTGTTATAGGTTAACTCTACCAATGGCAAATTCGACTCCCAACTCCCTGAGAAATCGATGACACAAGCACGGAGAAGATCCTCCAAAATCTGGATAACTCTCTATGACTGCCCATCTGTCTGAGGGTGGAAAGATGTGCTAAACAACAACTTCGTACCCACTGCTGAATGCAGACTCTTCCAAAATGCAGAAGTGAATCTAAGATCTCGGTCAGACACGATAGAAACGGGAATACCATGAAGTCTGACTATCTCTCGAATATACAACTCTGCATACTGAATCATGGTGAAAGTCGTCTTAATGGGCAAGAAGTGCGTTGATTTAGTAAGACGGTCAACAATCACCCAGATAGCATTTGATCCTCTGACTGACTTCGACAAACTGATCACGAAGTCCATGGTAATATTCTCATACTTTCACTCGGGAATAGGAAGAGGCTTGAGCAAGCCTGTTGGTCTCTGATGCTCCGCTTTCACTAGCTGGAAGGTCAGACACTCGGATACAAAACGTCTGATATCCTTCTCATTCCTGGCCACCAATACAACAACTGCAGATCTTTGTACATCTTCGTACTCCCAGGATGAATAGAGTACGGCGACATATGGGCCTCGGATAGAATATCTGCTCGAATAGAATCACTGTTAGGAACCCACATTCTGTCTCGGTATCTCACAATACCGTCGCTAACTGTATACAAGACACTGCCCTTGGCCTCATCTCTCTGCTTACACTTTTCCAATTGCTCGTCTGTTGACTGACCACTGCGAATACGGTCTAGAAGGGAAGACTAAATCTTCAAAGTAAATAGACGAGGAACTCTACCTCGAGGATAAGTCTCTAGATCGAACCTCTGTATCTCAGACTGAAGAAGCCTCGAAATCGCTAAATGAGCCATCACTGCTACTTTCCTGCTCAATGCATCCGCAACTACATTAGCTTTGCCCGGGTGGTAGCTAATGTCACAGTCACAGTCCTTCACTAGCTCCAACCAACGCCTCTGACGCATATTCAGCTCTTTCTGTGTAAAGAAGTACTTGAGGCTCTTATGGTCGGTAAAGATCTTGCACTTCTCTCCGTACAAATAATGCCTCCAAATCTTCAAGGCAAAAACTACGACGGCCAGCTCTAGATCATGGGTAGGGTAATTCTTCTCATGGATCTTCAACTGTCGAGAAGCATATGCTATCACCTTTCCATGCTGCATCAACACTGCGCCTAGACCGAGCTTCGAAGCATCGGTATACAAAACAAAGTCTCCAGGCTCTGACGGCATGGCCAATATTGGTGTTGAGATAAGAGCTTGCTTCAAAGTATTGAAGCTCTTCTGACACTCATCGCTCCACACAAATTTTGCATTCTTCTTTGTCAAAGATGTGAGTGGAACTGCGATAGAGGAGAATCCCGATAATATCCTGCTAGCCCAAGGAAACTACGGATCTCGGATGCATTCTGCGGCACTACCTAATCTCTGACTGCTGCAACTTTTGCTGGGTCTACCTCAATACCGCTGCTAGAAACGATGTGACCTAAGAACGCCACCTTCTCTAACCAGAACTCGCACTTACTGAACTTTGCAAATAACTTATGCTTTTGCAAGGTCTGCAAAACTGCGGTCAGATGCCTGCTGTGATCCTCTTGATTCTTTGAGTAAACGTGAATGTTGTCTATGAATACTATCACAAACTGATCAAGATACGGCTGAAATACGCGATTCCTGAGATCCATGAAGATCGCTAGTGCATTTGTCAAACCGAACGACATCACAAGGAACTCGAAGTGGCCGTAACGAGTCTTGAAAGCAGTGTTGAGAACATCGGCGTCTTTCACCCTCAACTGGTGATAGCCAGAACGCAGATCGATCTTAGAGAATACTGAAGCTCCCTGCAACTGGTCAAATAAATCTTCAATCCATGGAAGTGGGTATTTGTTCTTCACTGTAACCCTGTTCAATTCCCGGTAATCAATGCAGAGCCTCATCGTACCATCATTCTTCTTCACAAACAAGACTGGCGCGCCCCATGGTGAAAAACTCGGGCGAATGAACTCCTTGTCAAGAAGTTCCTGAATCTGCTTCTTAAGTTCTGCCATCTTTGTCGGTGCTAATCGGTACGGTGCTTTGGAGATCGGAGCCGTACCTGGCATAATCTCAATAGAAAACTCCACCTCTCGCTTGGGTGGCATACCAGAGACGTCGTCAGGAAAAACGTCTAGAAAATCCCTAACAATTGGGACATCGGAGGCTGACTGACTGGGTGCCTCGGGAACGGATATAAAAGTTTCCAAAAACGCTCGACAGCCTCTATGCATGAGCTTCCTAGCCTTGACACAAGATATCAAACGTGGTAAATTAAAGTACCTTTCTGTTTCGAATTAGAACTGCTCCATCCCAGGCGGTCGGACTAGAATGGATCTCCGCTGAAAGTCGATCAAAACTCTGCCCCTTAGTAGCCAGTCCATACCCAGAATGATATCAAACTCTGGAATCGGCAAAACGATGAGATCCGCATAAACAAGATTGCCATGAAGCTCGAGGTCTATGTCTCGGATCACATTAGTAGCTGACATCTCCTCTCCCGAAGGCAGTACTACTGAATAGGCTATATCTAGCCCAATGGTCTTGACCTTGAGAAAATTAGCGAAGGTCTCCGAAATGAACGAATGAGTAGCCCATGAATCTATCAAGGCTTTCGTAGGTGAACCAGCTATAAAAATTCTCCCCGAAAGATTGGAACACTAAGATGAACCCAATAGTTACAATAACTAAACTTATAGACATGTGAAGGCCAGAGTTCTTCTAAACTAAATTCCCGAAAATAACACTGATTAGAGCATGCAATCCTATCGCAATTCTAAGTTCAAAATCTCAACTCAAAACATAAATTCTCAAATACAAACTTAAAGCTTAAGGGTATATGTCATGAGCATCGTGTCTAGGTTCGTCTCCACTGCATGGAGAGCAAAGACTCTGCCTTGGGTAGCAGACTCCCCTGCGGGCATTGATGCAGCAAGTAGTCTGGACTACCACACTTGTAACACTTCCCTGAACCATACATACACGCTCCAGCATGGCGGCGTGTGCACCTAGGACAGACTAGGTGCTCAAAAGTCCTCGGGACTGCGCGTTCCCGCTGCTGCTGCTGTTCTCTCTTTCTGGATGGGCCGTGGAAAGGCCTCTTACTCTGGGGCTGCTGCTGAGGAGGAGGGCGGTGTGGCACTTGGACTGTTCGTTTGCCCTGGAGGTCTCTCTTAATGTCAATCAGATCCTGCTCTGCAACTAGAGCTCTGGAGACAGCGATGTCATAAGTAGTAGGGCCATCCACCCTAACATCACGGCGCAAGATTGGTCGTAGACCATCTAGAAAATGTCTCAGTTTGGCTCCAGCATCATTTGCAATCAGGGGCACGAAATGGCAACCCCTCTCAAACTTACGGATGAACTCCGTAACAGTCAAATCTCCCTGGCTCAGGGTCATGAACTCCCTGGTCAACCTGGCACGCACCTCGTCAGTAAATTATTTAGAGTAGAATACCTCTTTAAAGCATGTCCAACTCAGAGTAGCCATCTGGTCGTTCATGTCCGGTGGAGGTGGAGGTGGTAAATCTCTCTCCTGCCTCTGATTCTCCCCGTCCTCCTGGCGAGACTCATCATCTCTTGTGCGCTCAAGAATGCATCTAGGAGGCATATTGTTCCATACATAACCCATACGTAACTAACATGCATAGTTTCTATTATTTCTTTAAAATTAAATAAATACTGCATAATCATAATCTTGACATAAAATTTTTCATGAAAATATGCTGTTAAAATATTTCATGCTTTAAAATAAATGCGAAAATGTAAAACTTACAGACCGAAGATGTGACTTCGTGAACTTCTCGAGATCAGTAGTAGTACAACCCTTTACAAGAACATAGGCTCTGATACCAACTGTAGAGGCCCGAAATTCGTATTTGTAAATTTGCGGAATAATTTAAAATTTTTCTTTAAAAATAAATAACTTGCCTCATTCATAAAATAAACTGATAAAAGGTTTAATGTTAAAATAGCAGCTGAAGTAAATATCTGTTTTTCAAAACATCAACTTAAAATAATTCATCGTGATAAAAATGTTTGAGCATAAAAATAGTAAATGAACTGAAGCATGAGGTCCTCGGGTTCCTACTACTGCCGACCCAAGATGGCTCACTGGTCTCTGCCCTCTGTCCCGACCTCATCAGTACCTACAAAAATCAAGTCTAGTGAGTCTAAAGACTCAGCATGCATATATCGTGAGTAACAAGTAAAATATATATCATAAAATTTCATGCCATGCAAAGATATAATATCGTAAAGCGTAACGTGAAAATCGTGCCATGAATAATTATAAATATGTGCATAACTGAAAATCGTACGTAAAGTGTTTGCTCGATAGAGCCATGTCATTAAATAGCATATCATAATTTTTCTGTTGCGATTATGTTATACGCAAGTGGCCCCTAACATGAACTGAATCGTCTGATCAGACTAAACCACAGTATACTGGGCGGTAGAGATCATCATAGCCCTTGGACTGGATATCCGCACCCATACATGAACATGAACCGGTCAGTAGCCACCAGATGAAGTAATAATTCCATAAGTTGCAATTAGGGGTGCAAACGAACCGAATCGAGCCGAATAATAGTAAAAAAGTCAGGCTCGAATTCGGCTCGAAATAGGTATATTCGAGTTCGAGCTCGATTCGAAGTTCGATAATTTCAAATATTTGGGTTCGAGCTCGGCTCGAATGAAGTTCGAGTTCGAGTTCGGCTCGAAATATTCGAATATATTCGTGAACTATTCGAATTATTGCTCGGATATTAAGGTTTGAAAGCTCGAAATGCTCGAAATATTCGAAATGTATATATATATATATATATATATATATATATATATATAATTATATTATATTAATAAAATATTAAGGCTCGCGAACTATTCACGAGCTATCGAACAAAATAATTTGGGCCCGAGTTCGGCTCGAAAAATAGTTCGAACGTGTTCGAGTTCGGCTCAAATTCGATAAGTTCGAATACGAATCGAATATTTATCGAGCCGGCTCGAAAACTCGCGAACATGTTCGGTTCGTTTGCAGCCCTAGTTGCAATCCCATGAGTGTGAAGTGACCACAAGACATATCGCATAAATCTCAAAAATAAACTTTTATAATTTATGCACGTAATATAATTAAATTCCTGAGTTATTTTACCAATTGGGTTGGATCGTTCGCAGGCTCGCTGCAACCTAATTCTAACATGAGGAACATGAAAATAAACTTAACTTGACTAACACTTCAAAATCGAACTAAAAACGAGACTATTACGCCCAACGAACTTAGTATCTAACCATGACTCCTTACCAACCCGAACCATCATTTATTCATGATTAAAATACACCTAAAATTATGAAAAATAAATAGCAAAGGCTGTAATACACAAAAATTGTTCATGGAGGCCAAAATCATGAAACGCTCTTTCTAGAGTCACTTTGGCACATTGCACCGTAAATTCTTGTATGACCTCTAAACTTAAGCAAATCACAAACGGACAAAAACATGACATTTCTAACTCAATGAGGTAATGTCCAGTCCAAGGCCATAGGCTAAAAGCCAATCAAGAACTCAAAAGAGCCTCTTAACCTTAGCACTGTTGTAAAAAATTGCAGCAGCAGCTGTTGCGCTTCCTTACTTCGTTTTCGAGACTATCGGCCACTGGGGCTTGAACCATCAACCAGAGCCTCTTCCCAACATCCTAAGGAATGGCTTGGACCATGGCTAATGGCTACAAGCCAACCAAAAACCAAGCAATTCCATAGGACAACGCCAAGCTCCACCCGAGAACCATGTGTTGTACGTGGGTGTGTTGCTTGTTCTCGCTGCCATGTATCCTTCCAGTAACCACATGATGGACAATGGCTATATCTAGACATCAAGAGGTATGTATGAACCATGGCTAAGGGTCAGAAGCCAACCAATATCCACAACAAACCACATAAAACCGAAACCACTCACACACACGAAAATCAGAAAACAGACACTGTGGGACATTTGCGTTGTTTTGTTTTAAAACCGAGGGGACCGTGATAGGTGTTGTTTTTACATGTTTTATTGCATTAGTTTGTGTGTGTTTTCATTGTGCATGCGTACATTTCGTTTACATTTTGTTCATTTTAGATTAAACATTTGCATGTGATCGTGTCTCACTTTGATGTGACGAATTCCCAGGAAAAACGGCCGGAAAAACGGAACTCGGAGCCAAGTGCTAAGCTAACAAGATTTTGTACAGACAGACTGGCGCCCTGAGCGGTAATTTTCTACCGCCTGGGCGCGAGAAAGGAGTTGAAAGAGATTTTACAGAAAGTGTTGCGCTCGGGCGGTGAATTTCTACCGCCCGAGCGCGAGCAGGGATCCAATCTACAGAAGAGTCGGCGCTCGAGCGGTAGTTTTCTACCGCCCGAGCGCGAATGCCGCACATCCCAAGAGATTTTACAGAAGGTGTGGCGCTCGAGCGGTAGTTTTCTACCGCCCGAGCGCCACCTATTTTTGGAAAAAAATTGTGTGTGATTCCTTACCTTATTTTTGGAGGGTGGCTGATATGGAAAGGAGGGGTGGACGTTTTGGACATCATTCAGACATATTCAGACTCTATTATTCAGGCGCCACAAGCCTTGGAGAGCACTTTGCGCTTGGATTGAAGATTTGAAGTTTTCCGGGCGTCATTCTTCGTGTTCTTCGTCAATTCTCGTATTTCTAATTTAGTTTTCATCTTTTAAACTTTGTTTTGTTGATTTTCAATCATGAACTTTAGTAGCTAAACTTTTAATATTTGTTGGGATTTAAGGGGAGCCTACCCCAAACTTTGATTTGAATTAATTTATGTTCGATTGTTGTGTTATTCTTGATTATACTATTGTTTAATTGTGTTGTTGAAGCGTAGCTAACTTTAACAACGTTTTTATATCACGAGTGAGTTCGAGAGAATAACTAGTGATAGGATCGAGTAGTATAATCCGCGGATCTACAATTTACATAGATATATGAAATTGGATACGTGCCGATAATCATAGTCCTAAGGGTCGAAAATTAGGGGATTTCATAAATCGAAATGCGATCCACCCTTGATAAATAATTAAAGACATTTAATTACTTCATTGGGTAGAATTAGTTTGGCATAGCTCGAGAGAGTGTGTTAAATTGAATAGGAGATCATGTCGGAAGCATATAAACACGATTGAACGAATTAACAAATTAATAAAGGGTAGGTGAACCAGAATTCCCAACAAATTCATTTATCATCGAAATTTAATCAATTGATCTAGCATTCATATCTCTTCATTAAATTCTTGAACTTGTTTATTTAGTTTTATTAAATTTTATTAGTTATAAAACAATCAAATCAAATTTCATTGCTAAAGTTTTAATAACTGGAATAATTATTGTTAAACACAGTCTTCAGTGGAACTATAATTGTACTCACGTACACTATATTATAACTTGACATCATGCACTTGCGATTATTTTGAGCATATAAAACATATTTTTATTGAGGATTCCACAGTGCAAGTTTTGCTCGATCAAGTTTTTGGCGCCGTTGCCGGGGACTATTAATCTACAATTTTATTTTTAGTCGTTTTCTTTAGCGTTATTTTATTTATCTTGAGATAACACTCCATATTTTATTCCAGATATCTTGTCTAGTGCATGCCAAAGTCACTTGATGTGGAGCTTGAGTTTGATCCTGAAATCGAAAGAACTTTCCGCATGAGAAGACATCAGCAGAGGCTAAAAGAACTGATTTTGAGGCAGTTGAATGATCAAGAGGAGGAACGTCGTGAAGATAGACATGTGGAGATACCGCGCCGCATACCAATGCTGGAGTATGCCCAACCTTCTTTGGAGGGTGCACGCCCTAGCATTGTGAGGCCTATCGTGCGGGCAAATCATTTTGAAATCAAGCCAGCCATAATCCAGATGATTCAGAACACAGTCCAATTTGGAGGAACTGCAATGGATGACCCAAACACGCACATCGCGGATTTTCTTGAAATTTGCGATACTTTTAAATTCAATGGAGTTTCTGATGATGCTGTTAGGTTGCGTTTATTTCCTTTCTCCTTACGTGATAAAGCTAAAGCGTTGTTAAATTGTTTGCTTGTAGGTTCGATCGCTACATGGGAGGACATGGCGAAAGCATTTCTCATCAAATACTTCCCTCCCTCCAAGACCATGAAGCACGGACAAACATTACAACATTTGCTTAATTCGATCAGGAATCTTTATATGAGGCATGGGAACGCTTCAAGGATCTACTACGAAGATGCCCACATCACGAGTTACCACTTGGGTTAGTCGTTCAAATATTATATTATGGTTTGCTTACTCCTAACCGTACTATGATAGATGCTGTTGCTTGTGGAAACCTGTTGAGGAAGACTGCGGAAGAAGGATATGAGTTGTTGGAGGAGATGGCTGCTAGCAGTTATCATCCTCAATCTGACAGGAACAACCAGCGGAGAAGTGCAGGAGTTCACCAGATAACTGATTTTTCTGCTATTACTGCACAACTTCATGCATTGAACAGGAAGCTGGATGGCTTGAACATGGGTGGCATAGCTATGCGTCTTCAGGAGATATTCTGTGAGAAATGTGGAGGAGAACACTATGTGAAAGACTGTCAAGATGGAAATCCCTTCTATGTGCAAAATGAGGCACCGGTGAATCAAGTGGGAGTCCAAAACCGCCCAAGGAATGACCCTTATTCAAACACATACAATCCTGGGTGGAGGCAACATCCCAACTTCTCATGGGGCGGTCAAAACAGTCATAATACACCGCAAGGAGGACAAAAATATGGGAAACAACCGATGTACAGATCCGATCCTCCTAGAGAAGAAAAGTCCGACTTGGAGCAAATGATGTCTAAGTTTATTTCATCCACTGAAACTAGACTTCAAAATCAGGATGCGTCGATAAAGGGGCTTGAAAATCAGATTGGTCAGTTAGCGAAGATGATAGCAAGCAGAGAGCCAGGCACCTTGCCAAGTAACACAGAGACTAATCCAAAAGAGCAAGTGAAGGCCATTGAGTTGAAGAGTGGGAAAGTTTTGGAGTCAAGGGAGAAAGAGAAAACTCAAACAGTGGATGAGCAAACTGTGACATCTAAAGGTAAGTCTTCTAACTCTACACTAGTACCCACTGCACAACCTAAAATTGTTATTTCTCCAACTTTCCCTGCAGCATTGAAAAAAGCAAAACTAGATGCACAATTCGGTAAGTTTCTTGAGGTATTTAAAAAATTGCATATCAATATTCCCTTCGCCGATGCTTTAATGCAAATGCCTAGTTATGCTAAATTTTTGAAGGACATTTTAGCTAATAAGAGGAAGTTGGAAGATCTCATGACAGTGAAATTAACTGAAAATTGCTCCGCTTTGGTGCAAAACAAAATCCCACCGAAACTCAAAGACCCAGGGAGTTTCTCTATTCTTTGCATGATTGGTGATGTTGTTTTTCATAAAGCGTTATGTGATCTTGGTGCAAGTATTAATCTTATGTCATTGTCTGTGTTTAAGAAACTTGGGTTGGGAGAGCCTAAGCCGACGAGGATGTCCTTGCAACTGGCTGACAGATCTGCCAAGTACCCCCGCGGAGTGATTGAGGATGTGCTAGTGAAAGTGGACAAATTCATTTTTTCTCCGGATTTCGTGGTTCTCGACATGGAGGAGGATACAGAGATGCCTCTAATTTTGGGGAGACTGTTCCTTGCAACTGGCAAGGCACTGATTGATGTACAAGAAGGGAATTTGAGATTAAGAGTGGGCGAGGAAGAGATTACTTTTAATGTCTTTAATGCACTTAAGCACACACTGCATTCTGATAGTTGTTTTAGAATTGATCCTTTTGACTCTCTTGTGTCTCACTATGTGCAGGATGCTCTTAGGGACCCTTTGGAGGCCACTATCACTACTGAATTAGGAGAAGAGGAATTGGATGAAGAAAAAGCTGAAATAGTGGCACACTTTAATGCCAACCATCCATGGAGAAAGCCAATGAGGATGCGACTGGAGGATCTAGGAGAACGAAGAGATTTGACCCCAAAAAAGGTCAAGCATCGAGGAGCCACCAACACTTGAGCTAAAGCCGTTGCCTCCACACCTCAAGTACGTTTACTTAGGTGAGAATAACACATTACCTGTCATTATTTCTGCTGCTTTGACAGATGTGATGGAAGACAAACTGTTGGAGGTTCTGAAAGCTCACAAGGGTGCATTTGCGTGGAAGGTGGCGGATATTAAAGGGATCAATCCATCAGCCTGCATGCACAAGATCTTGATGGAAGACAAGTACTCACCTCTTGTGCAACCTCAGAGAAGATTGAATCCTAAGATGCAAGTTGTAGTAAAGGCAGAAAAGATTAAGCTTCTCGATGCAGGTATTATCTATCCTATATCTGATAGTGCATGGGTAAGTCCGGTTCAGTGTGTGCCAAAAAAGGGTGAGATTACTGTGATTACAAATGATAATAATGAACTAATACCCACAAGGACTGTTACGGGATGGCGTGTTTGCATTGATTATAGGAAATTGAATGATGCCACCCGAAAAGACCACTTTCTCCTTCCCTTTATTGATCAAATGCTTGAAAGGTTAACGGGTCATGAGTTTTATTGTTTTCTAGATGGGTATTCGGGGTATAATCAAATCACCATTGCACATGAGGACCAAGAGAAAACCACTTTCACTTGTCCTTATGGAACTTTCGCTTTTCGCCGCATGCCATTTGGTCTTTGTAATGCCCCTGCCACATTTCAACGTTGCATGACCGCTATATTCCATGATATGATAGAAACTTTTCTTGAAATTTTTATGGAAGACTTCTCTATTTTCGGCCCTTCTTTTGATGACTGTTTGAAGAACTTGAAGGTGGTGTTGTTGAGATGTGAGGAGACG
This sequence comes from Primulina eburnea, assembly GCF_022965805.1. NCBI lineage: Eukaryota > Viridiplantae > Streptophyta > Magnoliopsida > Lamiales > Gesneriaceae > Primulina > Primulina eburnea. Next base: position 10,107,479 of record NC_133117.1, read on the forward strand.
AATTTGGTGCTAAATTGGGAAAAGTGTCATTTCATGGTACAAGAGGGAATTGTCCTAGGGCACAAGATTTCGGAGCACGGAATAGAGGTGGATAAGGCGAAAGTTGAAGTTATCAAGAACTTATCACCTCCGGCGTCCATAAAGGGAGTTAGAAGTTTTCTAGGACACGCCGGTTTTTATCGGCGTTTTATAAAAGATTTTTCAAAAATTGCCAAACCTCTATCTTCCTTACTTATGAAAGATGTGCCATTTGATTTCAATTCTGACTGTTTACAGGCATACGAGGATTTGAAGGAGCGCATGGTGACGGCTCCTGTCTTGGTAGCACTGGATTGGGATCTACCTTTCGAGATCATGTGCGATGCCAGTGACACTGCAGTGGGGGCCGTACTTGGCCAGCGGCAAAACAAGGTATTTCATACAATTTACTATGCAAGTAAGACCTTAGATGAGGCTCAATTGAATTATGCAACAACTGAAAAGGAATTACTTGCAGTAGTATTTGCACTTGACAAATTTCATTCATACCTTGTGTAATGCCCAAGAATTAATCACTGCAATTAACGATGATTGATTTATCATTTCATGTGATTATGACGGGATTAATCGGGACACCGAGAAATGTATTCAGAAATAAAATTATGAAAGATATGAGAATGCCAGACCGCACCCGCGGTAAGGGGAGGACCGCACCCGCGGTGGTGCTACGGGAATTTGAAAGAATCGATACAGCAGGGTGACCGCACCCGCGGTGCTTACGAGACCGCACCCGCGGTGCAAGACCGCACCCGCGGTGCTAATGCGACCGCACCCGCGGTGTTGCGTGTCTTGCGGAAAATGAGCCATGTGCCGGAATGCATGCGCGAGTTGTCTAGATATATATATAGACATGCAAGTCGGTTTTCAGAACATAAATGGAGGAGAAAGGGTCGAAGCTTTGGCACGAGAAATCCTTACGCCTTTTGTGAAAAATCCGTCCGTCTGAATTTGAATCCGACTTCGGTATCGAGTTCCTAGCAACGTAGGCTACAACTGGACGTAAGTTTTACTACGTTTTGACATGCTTTGAAATTATGGTGTTGTCAGAATTGAATGGAACTCATATATGTTGTTCTTGACATGTTAGACAGCGTAGAATCGAAGTCAGATTAAGAAACGGACTGAATATGAACTTGTTATGATTTCAGAATAAGATTGAATAAGAATTGATATCCAGATTGAGTGGTTATCGATTATGAGATATTAGAATTAATATCTGATTGAAATGGTATTGTTGGGTATATTGATATTATACCGTTATGCCATCGATATTGAATTAGGTTAAGTATTGAGCAGAACAGATTTGATTCGAGTGGTGTATTGATATTATACTCCTCGATATTGTTCTTGTCAGATCGATATTGATAGGTTTTGAGTTCGAGACTTCGACAGAGCCAGAGTATCAGAAAGAAAGGTATAAATTAATGTTGAGTTGGGATTGCACAACTCGAGGAAGGTTTCACTCGAGTTTCCCTAAATCACATACTTTTACTTATTGCATTGATATTTGCAATTGATCAGACTTATGATTGTAGTCTATTGATTGATAGCTAATGTGTGATAAGATTGATATTTGTAGCCTATTGATTTATAGCTACTGCATGTAATGACTGCTGATTCGCTAGTCATTGACTGATTGCTTAGATACTGACTGTATGTATTGATTACTGAGTCGTTGAGTCATAGGCTGATTCGCCTAGTCACCGGCTGATTCGTCTGGTGATTGACTGATTCGTCTAAATATAAACTGATTCGCTTAATTACAGGCTGAGTTGTCTGATTATGGGCTGATTCGCCTAATTACCGGCTGATTCGTCGGGTTATTGACTGAGTCGTCAATTCTGTGGCTGATTCGCCCAGACACTGATATATGAATTATATCGATGCCGTTTAGGAATTGATTCATTCCTATCGACTGAGATTCGATATAATACCTATATTCAGACATCGGGATCCCTAGAATAGAGTTGAGTCGAGTCTGAGACGACGCGTCAGTGGAGTCGAGTCTGAGACGACGTGTCGGTTGAGTTGAGTCTGATACGACATGGTGATTTACATTTTTTACATCATTCATGATTATTGAATGTTTGATATTGATTTATGTTTCTGATTTGGAACATGTTATGAGTAATTCTTATATGCTTTCGTATATGCTTTTATATGATTGCATGTATACATTGTTTATACTGGGATATTTATATCTCACCGGAGTTATCCGGCTGTTGTCTTGTTTGTATGTGTGCATGACAACAGGTGGGGCTGGATCAGGGTCAAGAAGAGGATGAGAGAAGACAGATAGCGTGGTGATTCCGGACTTGGTTTAGAGATAGGGTTAGACACTTGATATTAGCTGTTAAACTCTAGTTGAATAAATGTATGTTGTACAGGACTTGTACTGTTATACTGAGATGTATGTTCATGTTTAATATGTAATTTGAGTAAATTACATTACGTTTCCGCTTTGTATTTTAATAAAAAATTTTAGACCCTGTTTTATAATTGATTAATTAGTCCCAAACATGATTAAGAACTTGATTAGCGTCCGGGTCCCCACACCTTGTTTTGTCCAAAGTAATTGTATTCACTGATCATTCTGCCCTTAAATACTTACTTGCTAAAAAAGATGCAAAGCCACGCTTACTTCGGTGGATTTTATTATTGCAAGAGTTCGACTTAGAAATCCAAGACAAGAAAGGTGTTGAGAATGTGGTAGCAGATCACTTGTCTAGATTAGAATTTATTTGTGATGATTCTGTCGATCATGCTATCAATGATTGGTTCCCTGATGAGCAACTCTTTGAGGTGAGAAATTGTCCTTGGTATGCAAATTTCGCTAACTTTCTTGTCACAGGCACACCTCCACCAAACCTATCGTTTCACCAACGAAAGAAATTCTTTTCTGACGTGAAACACTATTTTTGGGAGGAACCGTTTTTGTTCAAAATTTGTGCAGATGGCATGATAAGAAGGTGTGTTGCAAAGGAAGAGTTCGATCAAATTCTCAACCATTGCCATGACCGTGAGGTAGGTGGTCATTTCGGACCAACAAGGACGGCATCCAAGGTACTTGAATGTGTCTTTTATTAGCCAACCCTCTTTAAAGATGCTCGTTCTTATGTGCTACATTGTGATAAATGCCAGCGGTCAGGTAACATCTCTAACCGTCATGAAATGCCTTTAAATAATATCATTGAGTGTGAGGTTTTTGATGTGTGGGGGATAGACTTCATGGGACCGTTTCCCAGTTCTTTCACGAAAAAATACATCTTGGTTGCGGTGGATTATGTGTCTAAGTGGGTAGAGGCGGAAGCGTACGTCACTAATGATGCTCAAGTGGTCCTAAAATTTTTACAGAAAAACATTTTTAATCGATTTGGAACACCACGAGCAATCATTAGTGATGGTGGCACGCATTTTTGTAACAAACTATTTGAAAAACTTTTGAGCAAATATGGTGTCACACATAAGATCTCTACCCCCTATCACCCCCAGACGAGTGGTCAAGTGGAAGTGTCGAACCGAGAGATAAAGCGAATTCTGGAGAAAGTGGTAGGTGTCAGTAGGAAAGATTGGTCGGTGAGATTAGATGATGCTCTTTTGTGGGGACCCGGACGCTAATCAAGTTCTTAATCATCATTGGGACTAATTAATCAATTATAAACAGGGTCTAAATTTTTTTTTTTTTTATGCGGAACGTAGTGAAATCAAACTAATATACAACTCAGTATATAAAAGTACAAGTCCTGTACTACAAACATACATTCAACTAAGGTTTAAACAACTAATGTCAAGTGTCCAACCCTATCTACAATCCAAGTCCGGAGCCTCCACTCTAATCACGATCTCTCCTCATCTCCTGGACCCTGATCCTGTCCCACCTGTTGTCAAGTACACATACAGACAAGACAACAGCCGGATAACTCCGGTGAGAATAAATCCCAGTATAAATCAACGAAACATGCAATCATATAAACAAATATAAAGCATGTAATCAGGTAACATAATATGTAACAAATCTGAAACATAATCAATATCATGCTGTCGACAATACTCGTAGATCTACAATTCAGACTAGACTCAATCCTAGTCCAGGGATCCCGGTTTCCAGATGTGGTATTCCTATATCGAATTCCGTAAAGGATGGAACCATAATCTCTATTACTCGATATAACCAGTGCCCTGGTATTCCTATATCGAATTCCGTAATAGAAGAATTCCAATACCTTTTACTCGATATAACCAAATATGGTGTTCCTATATCGAATTCCGTAATAGATTCCATTACTCGATATAACCAAACATCCAGTGTCCTGACCTAACCGTCAAGGACTGTAGCTCTATCGCTAGCATCCTATCTTGTGACATCGTGCAATGTGCTGTGGCGATACCACCACTATCCGGCACGGTGTGTCACAAGACAGTTCGACCAATACCTGTTGTCTAGATATCAAGAGAACAAGTATATTAATCAAATCAATGCAAATATCAATGCACTAAAGTAAAGTATGTGATTTAGGGAAACCCAAGTCCATACCGACTCAAGTCCATCTCCCAATACCACATTGACTTATACCTTTCTTTCGTCGGTGTCTGGCTCAGTCGAAGTCCTCAACTCACAGCCTGTCTGATACTGACAATACCAACAATCTCATGTCAAGATACCGTTCAAATCAATAACAATCTGATCAATCTAGATTTAATTCAAAATCAACGGTATAATGGTACAATTTCAGTATCCCCGTCAATACAACATCACCAGATAATAGTTACAATCCATAACCAATATCCAATATAATCTGTAATCCAATCACAATTCAAATCTGTCCGGTATAACTCAATATACCCTAACAATTCATAACAATTCCATAATCAGTCCGTTTCTTAATCTGACTTCGATTCTACGATGTCTAATATGTCAAGAACATCATATATGAATTCCATTCAATTCTGACAATAGCATAATTTCAAAGCATGTCAAAACATAGCAAAACTTACGTCAAAGTGTAGCCTACGTCGCTAGGAACTCGGTACCGAAGTCGGATTCAAAATCAGACGGACAGATTTCTCAGAAAAGGCGTAAGGATTTTCAACAACTTTCCTCGACCCTCTTCTCTCGATTCTGATTTCTGAGGAAATGTCTTGCATGTATATATATATATATATATATATATATATATATATATATATATATATATATATATATATACACCTCGCGCATGCCTCAAGCCAAGTGGCTTAATTCTCATATTACACGTCTCGCGCTCGGGCGGTGGCAATCTACCGCTCGGGCGCGAGCTCGGCGCTCGGGCGGTTAAAATCTACCGCCCGGGCACGAAGGATTCTGTCCGCATACATCTACGTTGGCGCTCGGGCGGTCATAAACTACCGCCCGGCCGCCACCTCCTCTGCCCGGAGCATACTCTTGTTGCACAATGGCGCTCGGGCGGTCATTTTCTACCGCTCGGGCGCCAACAGTTCTGTCCGAAACTTACCCAAGTCATGTGTACTCTTAATTCGTGTCCCGATTAATCCTTTCGTAATCATATCAAATTATAAATCAATAATTACCGATTACTAGAATTAAATTTCCGGGCATTACATTCCTCCCCCCTAAGATATGATTTCGTCCTCGAAATCACAAGCAATCTATCATATCAACAAGGAGTATATACAGAAATGTATTCCAAATTTACATTAGCGAAATAATGCTGGGAATTCCTGTCTCATATCAGATTCAGTCTCCCACGTAGCTTCTTCAACACCATGACGAGTCCATTGTACTTTTACCAACGGAATCATCTTCGTTCTGAGCTGTTTTAATTTTCAAAAGCAGCTCTGGTTCAGCTCGAACAGCACACAATCTCAGAGGCTGACGATCTGTCTCAATTATTAATCCAGACAAACAGCAGTCTTCAATCAAATTCGATACACCAATCGTCGATAAGGATAGTGCACATACCTTTCGACTCAGTGCATCAGCTGCTGCATTGGACTTCCCTGGATAATACTTGATTTCACAATCGAAGTCTTTCAATAAATCCAGCCATCTTCTCTGTCTCATATTCAATTCAGATTGTGAAAACAGATATTTCAAGCTTTTATGATCAGAATATAATTCGAATTTCTCACCGTACAGGTAATGTCGCCATATCTTCAATGCAAAGACTATGGCTGCCAATTCAAGATCATGAATTGGGTAACGAGTTTCATGGGGTTTCAGTTGTCTCGAGGCATAAGCAATCACATGCCCTCGCTGCATTAAAACACAACCCAATCCTCGGTGAGATGCATCACAATAAACGACAAATCCACCAGTGCCTGAAGGAATTGTCAACACAGGCGCACTGGTCAGTCTCTTCTTCAACTCAAGAAAAATGGATTCACAGTCTTCTGACCAAACAAACGGAGCATTATTCTGGGTTAACTGCGTAATCGGTTTGGCAATACTCGAAAAATCTTTAATGAATCGGCGATAATATCCTGCCAAACCCATAAAACTGCGAATTTCTGGTACAGATGTAGGTCTCGGCCAACTAATCACGGCTTCAACCTTACTGGGATCAACTGATATACCGTCTCCCGATATAATGTGACCCAGAAACACAACCTGTTTCAGCCAAAACTCGCATTTCGACAATTTAGCATACAGTTTCTCTGCCCTCAAAATTCTTAACACAGTCCTCAGATGATTAGCATGTTCAATCATATTCTTTGAATATATCAATATATCATCAATGAATATGATAACAAAATCATCTCAGTATTTCTGAAAGACGCGGTTCATCAATCCCATAAATACCGCTGGTGCATTCGTCAAACCAAATGGCATGACAATAAATTCATAGTGTCCATACCTGGTTCTGAATGCTGTCTTTGAGATATCAGAGTCCCTGACTCTCAATTGATGGTATCCAGATCTCAAATCGATCTTGGAATACACCGATGAACCCTGCAACTGATCAAATAAATCATCAATACGAGGCAATGGATATTTATTCTTTACCGTTGCCTTGTTCAGTTGCCGATAGTCGATACAAAGTCTCATCGACCCATCCTTCTTTCTCACGAACAGTACTGGAGCACCCCAAGGAGATACACTCGGTCTGATATATCCCTTGGCCAGTAAATCCTCCAACTGTTCTTTCAATTCTTTCAACTCGATCGGTGCCATCCTGTAAGGAGCTCTCGAAGTCGGAACTGTTCCTGGCATTAACTCAATGCTGAAGTCTATCTCTCGAATCGGAGGCAATCCAGGAATCTCATCTGGAAAGACATCAGCAAATTCACACACCACTGGCAAATCCGCCAATGATGGGCTCGATTTCAGTAAATCAACTGAATATACCAGGAATCCATCTGCTCCTTTCTGCAATAATCGTGTCATATTCATTGCAGATATCAAAGGAATTCTAGCACGAGAACCCTTACCATAAAATTTCTACTCTTCAGCCATCTCAGGTCTGAATCGAACTATTTTGTGGAAACAATCAACTGTAGCTCGGTACTTGGCCAACATATCGATACCGATAATGCAATCAAAATCAGATAAACCAAGTACAATACAGTCTAGCTCAATCGTATGTCCATCGTACTACAGTATACAAGGTTTCACAGATTTCACTGATATCACACCTGTTCCTAATGGAGAAGAAACAGACACTACCGCAGACAATGACTCAATTGGTAATGCACAACTCAATGCAAACCTCTCAGAAATAAAAGTATGCGATGCACCAGTATCAATCAATACATATGCAGGATAACCAGAAATAAAACAGTTACCTGCAACTACATCGTCAGGTGCATCCTGTGCCTGCTCCTCAGTCAAAGCAAACAATCGGGCCTGCTGTCTAGGAGGCTGGCTCGCGGTCCGGCCCCCTCCTGGCCTCTGCTGTGACAGAGTAGACGGTACTGGCTGAAAAGTATGCACGGCAGACGGTCGTCTACCTACCTGAGCTACTGATCCCGATGACTCAGCTGCCTGTGATCCCTGGGCACTCCTCTGGGGACACACTCGAGCAAAGTGTCCTTGCTGTCCACAAATACGACAGCTGCCACTCACTCCTCGGCACTGATCTGTGGAATGCCTCCCTCCACAAGTACCACAGTACGGTCCTGCATAGCTCTGGCTCTGACCGGTCTGTCTAGAGCCACTCGAACTGGACGAGGTAGTCCCTGATTTCTTGAATTGCTTCCCTCTAGCCTTCAAGAAATCCTTCTTTCCGCTACCGCTGTTGCCACCTTCAAATCTAGGAGGTGGTTGTGGTCCCGGTACTGGAAGCACAAACGAAGCCTCTCTCTGCCTCATCAGGCATGCCTCGGCTCCCTTGGCTCTGTTCAGGGCATCGGTGAAATTATTGGGCCTCCCGGTGTTCACCAAAGTGAAAATTTCAGGATTTAGGCCATTTATAAACTGGTCTGCAACGGCCTCATCACTCCCCGCCACATGAGGAGCAAATCGGAGCAATGTCGAAAACTTAGCCACATAGTCCTCAATGTTTAACTGGCCTTGTTTCAAGTTTGCAAATTCGGCTCCCTTGTCCTTCCTATAAGATACTGGAAAGAACCGTAGATAAAATTCAGTCTTAAACACATTCCACATAATGGCCGTACCTCGTTGTTCCAATGCCCTTCTAGTCGTGATCCACCAGTGTTTAACAACGTCATGCAACTGGTGTATTATCAGTTTCACCCTCTTTTCCTCAGTATACTCCAAAGATTCAAACAGTGATTCAATGTCGTCCAACCAACTTTCACATTCCACGGAATTCTCCGTACCTTTCAAAGTCGGTGGATGAAATGACTGAAACCTTTTCAACAATTTCTCCATTGCTGTAGGTGTCACGTCCATGGGAGGATTCGAGGTACTCCCCTGTTCTGGCATTCTCCTCGGAGGCATATCTGAAATCAGAAGGATTAGCGATCCCAAACCCAAAGTCTATTTCAGTCCTCCTCCGATCATCTTACTGCTGATCCAGAATCGGTTCTGATTCAATCTTAATAATACATGTTTTCAAATCAAATCAAGATAAACAGATAAACATGCATTATAAAGCAGTAAATCATGCTAGCAATCAAAAGCAGGAAAGAAAATACATTCTACCCCGCTCACTAGCTACTATCTCAATCTCAAGGATCTATCGCTCTGATACCACCTGTTGTGGGGACCCGGACGCTAATCAAGTTCTTAATCATCATTGGGACTAATTAATCAATTATAAACAGGGTCTAAATTTTTTTTTTTTTTATGCGGAACGTAGTGAAATCAAACTAATATACAACTCAGTATATAAAAGTACAAGTCCTGTACTACAAACATACATTCAACTAAGGTTTAAACAACTAATGTCAAGTGTCCAACCCTATCTACAATCCAAGTCCGGAGCCTCCACTCTAATCACGATCTCTCCTCATCTCCTGGACCCTGATCCTGTCCCACCTGTTGTCAAGTACACATACAGACAAGACAACAGCCGGATAACTCCGGTGAGAATAAATCTCAGTATAAATCAACGAAACATGCAATCATATAAACAAATATAAAGCATGTAATCAGGTAACAGAATATGTAACAAATCTGAAACATAATCAATATCATGCTGTCGACAATACTCGTAGATCTACAATTCAGACTAGACTCAATCCTAGTCCAGGGATCCCGGTTTCCAGATGTGGTATTCCTATATCGAATTCCGTAAAGGATGGAACCATAATCTCTATTACTCGATATAACCAGTGCCCTGGTATTCCTATATCGAATTCCGTAATAGAAGAATTCCAATACCTTTTACTCGATATAACCAAATATGGTGTTCCTATATCGAATTCCGTAATAGATTCCATTACTCGATATAACCAAACATCCAGTGTCCAGACCTAACCGTCAAGGACTGTAGCTCTATCGCTAGCATCCTATCTTGTGACATCGTGCAATGTGCTGTGGCGATACCACCACTATCCGGCACGGTGTGTCACAAGACAGTTCGACCAATACCTGTTGTCTAGATATCAAGAGAACAAGTATATTAATCAAATCAATGCAAATATCAATGCACTAAAGTAAAGTATGTGATTTAGGGAAACCCAAGTCCATACCGACTCAAGTCCATCTCCCAATACCACATTGACTTATACCTTTCTTTCGTCGGTGTCTGGCTCAGTCGAAGTCCTCAACTCACAGCCTGTCTGATACTGACAATACCAACAATCTCATGTCAAGATACCGTTCAAATCAATAACAATCTGATCAATCTGGATTTAATTCAAAATCAACGGTATAATGGTACAATTTCAGTATCCCCGTCAATACAACATCACCAGATAATAGTTACAATCCATAACCCATATCCAGTATAATCTATAATCCAATCACAATTCAAATCTGTCCGGTATAACTCAATATACCCTAACAATTCCATAATCAGTCCGTTTCTTAATCTGACTTCGATTCTACGATGTCTAATATGTCAAGAACATCATATATGAATTCCATTCAATTCTGACAATAGCATAATTTCAAAGCATGTCAAAACGTAGCAAAACTTACGTCAAAGTGTAGCCTACGTCGCTAGGAACTCGGTACCGAAGTCGGATTCAAAATCAGACGGACAGATTTCTCAGAAAAGGCGTAAGGATTTTCAACAACTTTCCTCGACCCTCTTCTCTCGATTCTGATTTCTGAGGAAATGTCTTGCATGTATATATATATATATACACCTCGCGCATGCCTCAAGCCAAGTGGCTTAATTCTCATATTACACGTCTCGCGCTCGGGCGGTGGCAATCTACCGCTCGGGCGCGAGCTCGGCGCTCGGGCGGTTAAAATCTACCGCCCGGGCGCGAAGGATTCTGTCCGCATACATCTGCGTTGGCGCTCGGGCGGTCATAAACTACCGCCCGGGCGCCACCTCCTCTGCCCGGAGCATACTCTTGTTGCACAATGGCGCTCGGGCGGTCATTTTCTACCGCTCGGGCGCCAACAGTTCTGTCCGAAACTTACCCAAGTCATGTGTACTCTTATTTCGTGTCCCGATTAATCCTTTCGTAATCATATCAAATTATAAATCAATAATTACCGATTACTAGAATTAAATTTCCGGGCATTACATCTTTGGGCATATAGGACTGCTTTTAAAACACCTATAGGCACTACATCATATAGGTTGTTGTTTGGTAAAGCATGTCGTTTACCTGTAGAGTTAGAGCATCGGGCATACTGGGCTACAAAAGCATTGAACTTTAACTTTACTGATGCAGGTGAACGACGTTTGCTTCAACTAGATCAGTTGGAGGAATTCCGAAATCTGGCATATGATATCGCACTGTCCTACAAAGAAAAGACAAAGAGGGCTCATGACAAGCGAATCATCGAAAGGGAATTCCAAGAAGGAGAAAATGTCCTGCTCTATAACTCCCGGTTGAGACTGTTTCCAGGAAAACTGAAGTCGCGATGGTCCGGTCCATTCGTGATTTCGAAAGTATACCCATCGGGAGCTGTAGAATTGAAAGATGGGAAGGATGGGACATTTACGGTCAATTCCCAGCGCCTGAAGCACTACATGGGTGGCACAATTGAGCCACAACTTGGAATCACCCGGTTCCAAGACATGCCGAACTGCGACATACCGACGGTCAAGCTCTCGACTATAAATTGAGAACTACTTTTCATTCCCTTCTCTTGCATTTGACTTAATTTTTCCTTTCGTGTCAATTTATTTATTTTCTCTTGCTGTTGTTTTATTTTCATATAAAAAAATTTTTGAAAAAAAAAGGAATTCAAGCGATTTTGGGCAGAGAGGTTCGCGATCGAGCGGTAATTTTCTACCGCCCGAGCGCGAACGCTTACCTAGGGATAATGATTCCCGAGAGGTTGGCGCTCGAGCGGTAATTTTATACCGCCCGAGCGCGAGCGCTTACCTCTAGACAAAAATTCCAGATAGGTTCGCGCTCGAGCGGTAGTTTTCTACCGCTCGAGCGCAACGGCTTTTAAAACACGAAATCCCATTCCCTTTTCTTCATTCTGCACGAAAATTCCCCCAAATTCCCTCCCCAAAATCCCTAACTCCTCGCATCCCCTTTTTCAATTTTGTGGTGCAGGAACTTCATTCCGGACTCGAAGTCTCGGCAAAGTGGAACAATCGGCTTAGGCAAACAAGAACATTCCTCTCTCCGGTCACCCACCATCTCCATCTTCAATTCTTCAAACACAATGGCTCCCAAGAAGCAAAAAGGTAACCCCAGCTCCTCTACTTCATCTTCCGCCTTTGATATACATCGTTTTGTTAGTATGGAGGCTAGGGCTAGATACGAGCATGCCAAAATTCACCGAAACCCTATAGCCGAGAGGGGAGTCCGGAGACAGTTTGAGGATAGACACTTGGGTATTCTTTTCGACTTGGAAAGGCGTGAATGGGAACAATTCGGTAATCAACCTAAGGCGGCGGTAGTCTCAGTAGTTCGCGAATTTTATGCCAATGCGGCGGAGGGGAGAAATGGTATGGTGTTTGTTAGGGGTAGACATGTACCGTATGACTCGGTTACGATCAATGCACTGTTAGGGACAGCGGAAGTTGACGACTCTCACTTCCAGACATTAGTCGCCAACCCAAATTATGATACTATTCTCGCAACATTGTGCCATCCGGGCGCGATGTGGAAACCATTGGGCGGCTCGCCAAGTTGTTTTGACGAGAAATATTTGAAAGCTGGAGTTGCCCTTTGGTATTTATTTGTGGCTCGGAGAATGATGCCGGTCTCGCATAAGAGCGAGGTCTAGAAAGATCGGGCGGTGCTGCTTTATGCTTTGATCGAGGGATACGCCATCAATGTGGGAACACTTATCAATTCGCAAATCACACTGAGTGCCAACAACAATCATGTGGGCTTGTTCTTCCCCACCATTATCTCTGAATTGTGTGCGAGAGCGGGAGTGGTGTTTCGCGATGATAAGGAGTGGTTGCAGCCTATGAAGCCTATTTGTGTGGACGACCTCCAGCGGAAACGTGCTAAACGAATCAGTGAATTCCCAACTCAGAAGGAGGAAGCTGGTGGCTCAAGCACTGCCGTACCACGACGTCTGCCACAACAACCCCGGAGGCGACCCCAAACTGAAAAAATCGATGAAACCCTCGCCTTCATGACGCATCAAAATCAAATCAACTCATACCTCATTGACCATGCGGCTCAAATTGACTCAATGATGCGCACTTTGCTCATCCACAGGGGCATTGACCCAGGCACCATCCCACCGACTATGCCACCCCTCCCCCGTTCCATTTTCAGTACGACTACCAACAGCAGGGGGACGCTGCCGGAGTGCCACCACCTGAGCACAACGACGACGAGTCTTGACCAGGGGAGTTTACTGTTTCCCCTTCTTTGCTCTTTCATTTCTTTACCGCTTTCTGTTTCCTTTCTTATAAGTTGTTTCAGTATAGCATGTTTTTTGCTTTCAATTTTTCTAGTTTGCATTTGTGTTTGCATTTCTTTGTTTTGAGTCTTTTGTGCGATGGGGACATTGCACACGTCTAGTATGAGGGGGTCGCCGCACGTCTTCTTATTTGTTTACGTTCGTAATTGTCCTGCATGAGTGTCAGTGATGGTGAAACTAGTAAATTGGTAGCCGATGATGATTGTGGGATGAATGAACTGCATACTACTTAGTCTTATCACTCGTTATAAATACCCCAATGAATTGAAAATTTCCATATGCACTCATTGTGGGTGTTATGAGTAGTGTTAACGACAGTCGAGTTTAAGAATTTGTGGGAGAAACTGGAAAAAACATGAGATGCAAGTCGAACTTGAGTGAATTTTTGTTGACAGTCGTGACCGACCAGTGACATGAAATAGAGTAGATCACTTGCATCCACCGGAATAACTTTCGTCCCAATTGTGCATAATACCTCAAGAGTTATCCCTAAGCCACATAAGCCAAATAAACAAACGTTCTATATACTCAAAACCTAGGGCGTACACTTGAGAAAATTATGCACTAAAAATATATATACATATATATATATATAATAATGTTGTGAATGAAAAAAGGGGATGTAAGGTGTGGGGGAAGCCAAAAAGGGATGAAATCCTATCCCAAGGCTAAATAGATGGAGATGTAAGGCGTTGAGGAATGTCAGATAAAAATTCTGACAAGTGCATAATGAAAATGATCAGTGTACGTCCCATCTTTTTGAGCCGTTTGAAACCTCATGATATTGACTCCCTAATTCCTGTTGTACAACCTTGAAATTTTGCCGCTTTGTGTTCACTTGTTGGTCACGACTAGAAACAGAACTCAGGATAAGGAAACTTGCATTGAACTGTTGATTTGGTGACTCGCATGATTTGCGAATAAAATTGTCTAAAGCACGAGCTAGTGAGACCCACAGCACACACACGACCACACTTTCTGGTCAAATCAAAATGCTATAAGGTGCTTTAAAAAGGGGTATTGATGAATGTTGGGATTTGGCTAATTGGATGTGGTTCACAAATCCGCTGAGGCAGGAGATGCCGGTTTGCTACTTCACCATCAGTTTCGTTATTTTAATTCTTTCCTTTTGTGTTTGTTTCGGATTTTGGTTATGGTCTGTTGTTGCGTGTTTTCACTACCGCAAGTATACGGTGTCAAGTTTTAGTACTGGTTAGAGTACAGATGTCGATCCCACGAAGAGTAAATATTTAAAACTGTATATTAATTACCATAATTGACATAGCTCAACTTTATTTAAACAAATCAAATAGTTGGTTTAGAATCAATTCAAATAAAATAACAATTCTTGTAATTCTAGCACGCAGCAGAAAATTCACTGAGAAAATAAATCTAGAGATATGATTTCGTCGAGTCTCCCCCATGCTAAATTAACATTGACTAACATTTAATTAAATTGCACCATGTGTATTAACCAAGAACTCACAATATTTTCTATTCCATCTGTCGAGTGATAAATAAAAATGTAGTACCTATTACTGATTTTAATATGTCTATTCAAAATCACGTAACACGTAATAAATGTAAACAAGGTTCTTTTATGGATTCGTCAGAGTTATACGTCTTTTGCACATTATAAATTTCTAACAATGTGATTTCTTCTGTCCTAATTTCAATCCCCTCTGTCGAGTGTTAGATTTCAATTATGTAATCAATCGAATTATGGCCAGTAATTCAAAAGCATTAAAAACAAGAAATCACAAATAAACATGATGAAATAATTCAATGAAAATTCAAATCGTCATTCACATAGGTTCAACCACGACTACATCAATCTCTAGAGAATAAAATTAGTTCATGCTCGAATTTAAATCACCACAAAACCTGTTTGTAATCATTAAAAACTTAAAAGTAAGAAACCGAATTAAGAATGTGTTGGCGAGAGATGAAAGTGCTTCTCCGTGTCCGGATTCAACGTCTTCTATCTCCGTTCTTCACGTCCCGTGCTCCGTGCGCTCTCATTTTTTCTCCTTTCTCTCGAGTGGTGTGACGGCTGCTCAAGAATATTTTCGGAACCCTTTTAAGAATCAACGTCGAACCCTTTTTATTTCTGGAAATCGCGCCGCGCGCATATGTGCGGCACAAACTCGCGCATATGCGCGGGTTTGCTTCTGGTGCTGCTCTTCGTCTTGCGCGCATATGTGCGCCATGAGCGGCGCATATGCGCGCTGCTTTCGGGTTGTCGCCTGTTGTCCCTCGCGCATATGTGCGGCTTGAGTGGCGCATATGCGCTGAAATCTCTGTATGGGTCGCGCATGTGCGCGGAGCTTTCTGCATTCCACCCTTCGGAGTATTGCTCACACTTCTTCTCCTAGGCGCCATTTTAGCTCGTTTTCACGCACATGTTTTATCCGCACCTAAATTCCTGCAATCACACCAAAAAACAACAAAAGCGCGTAATTCCGCCCAAAAAGACTAACAATCTATATGAAGTATAGGAATAATATAAGTGCACAAAATGCACTTATCATCTGTAACCTATTTCTCTTGAGGGCAAGCAAAAGGTTAGTATGAGGGGGTTGATACGTGTTGTTTTTACATGTTTTATTGCATTAGTTTGTGTGTGTTTTCATTGTGCATGCGTACATTTCGTTTACATTTTGTTCATTTTAGAGTAAACATTTCCATGTGATCGTGTCTCACTTTGATGTGACGAATTCCCAGGAAAAACGGCCAGAAAAACGGAACTCGGAGCCAAGTGCTAAGCTAACAAGATTTTGTACAGACCGGCTGGCGCCCGAGCGGTAATTTTCTACCGTCCGGGTGCGAGAAGAGAGTTGAAAGAGATTTTACAGAAAGTATGGCGCTCGGGCGGTGAATTTCTACCGCACGAGCGCGAGCAGGGATCCAATCTACAGAAGAGTCGGCACTCGGGCGGTAGTTTTCTACCGCCCGAGCACGAATGCCGCACATCCCAAGAGATTTTACAGAAGGTGTGGCGCTCGAGCGGTAGTTTTCTACCGCCCGAGCGCCACCTATTTTTGGAAAAATATTGTGTGCGATTCCTTACCTTATTTTTGGAGGGTGGCTGATATGGAAAGGAGGGGTGGACGTTTTGGACATCATTCAGACATATTCAGACTCTATTATTCAGCCGCCACAAGCCTTGGAGAGCACTTTGCGCTTGGATTGAAGATTTGAAGTTTTCCGGGCGTCGTTCTTTGTGTTCTTCGTCAATTCTCGTATTTCTAATTTAGTTTTCATCTTTTAAACTTTGTTTTGTTGATTTTAAATCATGAACTTTAGTAGCTAAACTTTTAATATTTGTTGGGATTTAAGGGGAGCCTACCCCAAACTTTGATTTGAATTAATTTATGTTCGATTGTTGCGTTATTCTTGATTATACTATTGTTTAATTGTGTTGTTGAAGTGTAGCTAACTTTAACAACGTTTTTATATCACGAGTGAGTTCGAGAGAATAACTAGTGATAGGATCGAGTAGTATAATCCGCGGATCTACAATTATATAGATATATGAAATTGGATACGTGCCGATAATCATAGTCCTAAGGGTCGAAAATTAGGAGATTTCATAAATCGAAATGCGATTCACCCTTGATAAATAATTAAAGACATTTAATTACTTCATTGGGTAGAATTAGTTTGGCATAGCTCGAGAGAGTGTGTTCAATTGAATAGGAGATCCTGTCGGAAGAATATAAACACGATTGAACGAATTAACAAATTAATAAAGGGTAGGTGAACCAGAATTCCCAACAAATTCATTTATCATTAAAATTTAATCAATTGATCTAGCATTCATATCTCTTCATTAAATTCTTGAACTTGTTTATTTAGTTTTATTAAATGTTATTAGTTATAAAACAATTAAATCAAATTTCGTTGCTAAAGTTTTAATAACTGGAGTAATAATTGTTAAACACAGTCTTCAGTGGAACGATACTCGTACTCACGTACACTATATTATAACTTGGCATCGTGCACTTGCGATTATTTTGAGCATATAAAACATATTTTTATTGAGGATTACACAGTGCAAGTTTTGCTCGATCAGACCGTGAACAAAGCCATGAAAGGGCATCTTGGTCACGTCTTAGACATGCCAAGGAGAGCTTCAAACCATGGCTACAGCCCCTAGGGCAGCCAAGATTAAAACACTCGCCTTCGACAAGCAAGAATCCGAATTTGAGACTCGGAATGGCAGCTACTGAAGTTGCTGTCAAAACACGCTGCTGGTGGGGAGAGGGAGTGAAACCAATGGACTAACACCTTCCTAGCACACCCTATATCATGTCTATAAACAGCCTTGAGCCCCTGGAAATCGAGCCAATCCTGAAACCATAAACACAAGCAGAAACCGTGAAGTGCATGTGGGTGCCGAAAAATTCTGTGCAGATTTTCGAAAATGGTGTTGCCTTGATTTTCGGTTTTTTGCCCAAAAATCATGATCATGTAATGTTTAAAAACTTCAATATGTCTTGATTGAAGAGCAAGAGAAAATATACACATGCCTTGGATTTGTTTGAAACGAAAACAAATCAATACGACGATGTGGCGCGGTGGAGACGGAGTTGCTTTTCTAGCTTACTTTTCTCTCTTATTTTCTCTCAAGCCTCACATGATTTTTCTTGTTGAATCCTCTGAAATTTTTGGTGGAATGGAGAGGGAAATGGCTAGGAGGTTAATGAGGAAGTTTGCAAGATAAAAGGGAGGAAATGAATCTTTCCATCCTTGCGTTTGGTAGATAAGGAATGAAGTGTGATTTTATATTATTTGATTGAGGGATGATTTGATAGGGGTGATGGCCAATTCTTGCTTATCAAATAAGGGTAGATAATTGCTTGATTAATTATTTTAGTTGATTAAAAGGTGAGGAATTATTATGTCAAGAAAATGATTAAGGAAAGATATCAATGAAAATGAGTTGTCAAACTTTTTAAATCCTTTGAAGTGGGGTGGCCAAAAATTGCTATTAAAATGGGATAAAATATTGCTTAATTTTTGAATTTTAAATCTTTAAAGTTTTATCTACCCATTAAGTAATTTAGTGAATTAATAAATTAGTTTAGGATGGTAATTGTCTTGCATGCATGACTAATTCTTTAAATTAAATAACTAACATGTTAAGTTGAAATTCCTTGATTAAAATAATCCTAGATTAACTTATCTCAATAGGTCACATATTTTAATTTAGGCTTTTAATTAAATTATTAGACATAAAAGAACTTATTTACTACTAACTTCAATTAATTAATTAAATCCCTAAACTTTTTTTTACATTAAAATAAATTATTTTTTATCTTCAATTAAGTCTAGGAATATTTTCTTATTATTTAAATTTATCTCATTACTCCAACTTCAGTCCGGCCTCACTTATTTAACTGAAAAGATAAAAATATACTCATGCGATTTAAAATAAATAATCAAGATTAAATAACTTTAAAATGCCTTAAAAATTAAAAAAATCATTTTTAATTTAAATACTAGAAATTATGCATTGCTTATACGTAGTCTAGTTTAACGGGTTCTACAAATTTAATTCGCCCATCATGCTCATCTCACATTGTTCCTACATCATCTTAGAGATTCTTTCACACAGCTTAGGGTTAGTTGATCCGAAAATAATATCATCCACAATAGTTGAACACACAGTGAATGATCATTTTTTGAAAATTTAAACAACGTTTTATCAACTGTTCCGATTGTGAAGCCATGCTCAAGCAAGAAGTTGGTTAAGGTGTCATACCATACTCTTGGGTCCTGTTTTAGTCCATATAGAGCTTTGTCAAGTTTGTAAACATACTCATGGAAGGTGTGATTAACAAAGCCGGGTGGTTGTTCAACATGAACTACCTCATTTAATAATCCATTCAGGAAGACAGATTTAACATCCATTTGATATACTTTGAAATCTTTAAATGCTGCAAATGCTAAAAATATTCTAATGGCCTCTAACCTGGCTACTGGGGCCAATGATTCATCAAAATCTATACCTTCTTCCTGTCTATAACCTTGAGCTACTAGTCTAGCTTTATTTCTAATAATCAAACCGTTTTCATCCCTTTTGTTCCTAAATACCCACCTAGTTCCAATTACATGAGTGTTATTAGGCCGAGAGACTAGATGCCAAACCTTACTCCTTTCAAATTGATTAAGTTCCTCTTGCATGGCCTATATCCAATTTGTGCCAAGTAGTGCATCATCGATTTTCTTAGGTCATATTTGAGAGACAAACGTGGCATGCATAAATTCATTTATCATTTGATTTCTAGTTCTAAGAGGAGCAGTAGGGTTACCGATGACCAGCTCGAGTGGATGATCTTTTTTCCACTGAAGACATGGCCCATATGGATTTAGCTCGATTGGTTGAGTGATTTCCTCTTCTTGTTCCAGTTCTCCTTCTTCTATTTGTATGTTTTGCATTTGTTGGTTTTTTTCCGATTCGTTCACCTGTGGAGTTTGTTCTTGAACGGTTGATTTTTTTTTTAGATGCTTCCACCTATTTTTCTCAGATCTACCTCATCATAACTGCTTGTTTCAAGGTTAGTAGCATCAAGATTATTTATTAAATCATGTATACTGCTACTACTATTGTCATGGCATATAGAAGATTCATCAAATACAATATGCGTAGATTCTTCAACAGTGAGAGTTTTTTTTGTTATAAGCTATGTATGTTTTGCTCACTGCTGAATATCCTAAAAAGATGCCATTGTCAGCTTTTACATCAAATGCAGTGAGATGGGTTTTCCCATTTATATGAATAAAACACTTACAACCAAGGATACGAAAGTATCCAACTTCTGGTTGCTTGCCGGTCCAAATCTCATATGGAGTCTTTTCATGATTTTTATTGGTCATGGACCGGTTTGAGTATAACAGGCAATATTAATAGCTTCTGCCCAAAATCTTTGTGAAATACTAGATTCATCTAGCATAGTTCTAGCTGCTTCCTTTAATGTGCGGTTTCTTCTTTCAGCAACTCCGTTCTGTTGCGGTGATCTGGTTGCTGATAATTCATGATTTATTCCATGATCTTCAAGATAGGATGACAGGAATTGGTTTATAAATTCAGTTCCTCTGTCACTCCTGATTCTGTCAATTTCTTCGCTTTTCTCGTTCTGAAGTCTTTTGAACAGCTTGATTAGTTGATCGGTTGTTTGATCTTTGGAGTTTAGAAATGTGACCTATGTAAATCTGGAGAAATCATTAATTACTACGAGAGTGTATTTCTTTCCCCTTAAGCTAGTTACGGGTATTGGTCCAAATAAATCCATATGAAGAAGTTCCAGACATCTCGCTGATGAGTTTCTTCCTCTGCTTTTGAATGTAGAACGAACTTGTTTTCCTAATTGACAGGCATTGCAAATTCTATCTTTGGTAAAGTCAATGGTAGGCAAACCATATACAAGTTTAAGTCGGCTAATAGTAGCAATGGATTTAAAGTTGAGATGGTTGAGTCGTTTATGCCAAAGCCAATTTTTATTTCCATTTAAAGCAATAAATCATGTAGGTGCATTAAGATAATCATCATTCCATTGGACTTTATATGTATTTTTCTCTCTATGACCAGTTAACATTTTACCATCTGAGGTTTTAACCGTGCATAAGAGTTTTTGAAACTCAACGGTGTAACCCTTGTCACATAGTTGGCTTATACTTATCAAGTTCTAAAACAGATTTTCTACAAGAAGTATGTCTTTAATGATGACTTTGTCGTGGATAATCTTACCTTTAACCACAGCTCTACCTTTAGAATTATCACCAAAGGTGATTGTTGGACCTTTTTAGTTGACTATTTCTGATAAGAGGTCTTTGTTTCCAGTCATGTGTCTAGAGCGGCCACTATCCAAGAACTAGATTGATTCTTCCAGCTCCTTTTTCTTTGTTGCCTGTCATTATTGAAATAAGAGATTGGTATCATTTTCTATTTGGGTCCTGAGTTTATCAGTCCTTTATGGATCCACACTTGAATTATCCTGAAGGATTTTTCCTGATGTGTCTTAAAGTAGGTGCGATTGTGTGGATAATCAAGTGGTGTATGCAATCCTTTTTCCTTTCCAGTATGTTGTTTCGACCGTCTATCATTGTCACTCAATCGATACCTCTTTTGAACAGGTCGGCTGTTGTGGTAATGGTTAGGTCTAGTTTTTGAATGATTTCCAATTGACCCTGACTTTCTGCTGGCCCAATCTGAACCGTTGTGAGTGATTGTATTTGGCCTGCGTCTGAGCCATGATCTGTTGGTTTTAGCATTCTAAATTTCGACGTATCCTAAACCATGTGGCCTTCTATTATTTTCAAGACTTGCATTCTGAGTGCTTTGATCTTCAGTCTTATCATGTTCATATACCATACTAGATCTGAAAAATTTAATTGGTTTTAAACTATCTTTCTCTAGTAGTGGTTGAGTTGATGCTTCAGAAGTATTACATTCATTAATGTTTTAACCTATTCTGGTTCTGTCTCCGACCGGTTTCTGCATTTCATGCATCTTGTTAAGAGAAACAGAGGACTTGTTCCAAGTGTTGACTGTGTTTATCAATCGTTTGTTTTCTTTCAAAGTAGCATGAAACAATCTTTGCAGATCATCGTTCTTAGCCGTTAGCAGACTTAACTTTACTTTCAAAACGTTAACCTCTTTTTGCTGCGAACAGCTAGAGAGAGTTAACTTGTTCTCCAAGTTTTGTTTTTCTGTTTTGCCTTCATTGAACTGCTGTGATAGCCTCTTAAACTCATTTACCATGTCGTGAAGTGCGGTGACAAGATCTTCTCGTGTGAATTCATTAGAGTTAAAGTCAAATACCATTTCGTCAGTAAATTCTTAATCTTCTTTGGCCATGAGACACTCTACTTTCTCATCTTCGCTCTCACTTGAAGATTCTTCAGAAATGGATTTTTCAGATTCTGATTCAGCCCATTTTCCTTTATCTTCTTCCGCAACTAAGACTCGCTGACTTTTCTTTTTGATGAATCTTTTGTTGTCTTTAACTCGTCTTCTGTCACTTGATTTCTTTTCATCTTTTCTTGGTCGGTTTCATTCTGCAATAAAGTGTCCTTTCTTTCCATAGTTAAAACAAGTTTGACAATCATCAGTATGGTCCTTGTTGAAGTTAGGTTTATTCATTTGTGATTAATTCTTATGCATGAATTTACTAAATTTTTTAACGAATAAAGACATGGCTTCATTGCTTAATTGCTCGGCCGATTTCTTACTTGTGGACTCTTCAACCGGAATAGTCATTGTGGTAGCTGCCAATGCCTTTGTTTGTTGGGAGGTGGATGGTTCTTCTTTAGTTCATATCTCAAGCTCGAACTCATATGCTTTAAGGTCTGTGAAAAGGTCATGAAGTTCCAGCTTGTTTAGATCTTTGGATTCTCGCATTGCTATAGTCTTTACGTCCCATTCTCTAGGAAGAGCTCGCATAACCCTTAAGACAATTTCACGGTTAGAGTAATATTTTCCTAATGAAATGAGTTCAATGATAATACCGCTGAACCGTTCATCAAATTCTGTCAGAG
Source organism: Primulina eburnea (assembly GCF_022965805.1). Taxonomy (NCBI): domain Eukaryota; kingdom Viridiplantae; phylum Streptophyta; class Magnoliopsida; order Lamiales; family Gesneriaceae; genus Primulina; species Primulina eburnea. The sequence goes on from NC_133117.1 coordinate 10,130,490, forward strand.
TTTCTCCTGGCTTTATTTTCGCATTGTCAAACTTCTGAATGGCGACAGTTAACTTGTTTTCTTTTTTCTGATCGTTTCCTTCACATAATTGAATGAGTTTTTCCCATATTTCCTTAGAAGTAGTGCAAGTTTTGATTTTGGCAAACATATTTTTGTCCAGAGTCTTGTAGAGGATATCTTTGGCAACGTTATCTAGATTTGCCTTCTTTTTGTCTTCAGCTGTCCATTCGGATCTGTGCTTTTCTACCATTTGAGGAGCACCTTCGATTGTAGTGACAGCTGTGTTAACATTCAAGATTTTCATCGACCCATCAGTGATAATATACCACATATCATCATCTTGGGCTGCTAGATGTGCCTGCATACGAATTTTCCAATCATCATAATCTTCTTTAGAGAACATCGAAATTTTATTGAAAGAAGCCATAAGTATTCAAAGAGAATATCAGTGTTTGAGAAAACCCCGCTCTGATACCACTTGTTAAGATCGGAAAAGAGTTTAGAGGGGGGTGAATGAACTCTTTCAAGTTTTCTCTTTTAAAATATTGGTTTCGACCGTTTTTAGGCAGTTGAAACAATTCTTCTCAAACGGTTGGAAATGTAACCACTATTTAGTGTGGAAGACGGTTCACACTTTCCAAAGAAAACTTCACGTTAACAGGCTTATTCAAACAATTAGAGACAAAGAGAATGCTTGCGATAAATAAAGTGATACAATGGTTTTTATGGATGTTCGGAGATTGAATACTCCTACGTCACCCCTTCTTCCCCTTGAGAAGGTATTCACTAAAAGACTTTGGCTCTACAAATTTTTTGCAACCGCCCACTCCAATCAGAACTTATCACACTTTCTATTTTGGAACTCTTAGTGATCACTTTACACTACTGGATTTTAAGAACACTTTGTTCATAAGAAACTGAGACTAAATCAAACAACCAAAATGTTACTGATATGAACCATTCAGTTTGTTTTGAGTAGCACGAAATTGATCCTTAAGAGATCGAATGCAACGATGTTTAAAGCGTGCTGAAGGAGCGATAAAGTATGTAAGCTTTTGATAGAGCCCTGAGATCTTTGTATATTCTCGTAACAATGTTTTTTGTTGTTAATCAAGAGAGGTCACTTAGCTAGCACACTCCTCCGTTAATATATATGTGATCTTCTTAACGGTCGGAAAAGATGAAGCAATGTTAACCTGATCCACTGAACTGATGAGTTGCTGTCGACTTTGATGAGCATTAAATGATCTTTCATAGAGGCATTTAATGTTCCTTTTGCTCGGCATAGTTCTGAAGCGCTTTACCTGGGGAGTTTTTTTTATGGTAACTGTCTTCTTTAATCAGAACTTGAAGTCTATACTTCGTCTATCCTTTCTGGGATAAAGATATAAATGCAGATCATTCTTGGAACTGATGAAAATATACGTTGACTTCAAGGTGGTGTAATATTTTGAATGAATCAAGCCGGTCAGAGAATGTCTTTGAGCAATAAATAGTTCTCTTTAATGATCCGGTTCTGAGACTAACTCTGCTAACGGTCAGAAGTAAGCGGTTTAGATTTCTTTGAGCTTCGGCCGGTTAGGAAGATATACCAGCTGACGAGCCGAGCGGTCGAACTGATGCATATCTTAAATACGAGCCATAACTGATTTCGAGCTGATTTGTTTTTGTCATACACAAAAATTCTTGGGAATAATATTTTCTTATCAAATGCAAACAATAATTGAAGTGATCATTTATTGCAGTACACATATGTCAATATTCATGATATATCTTTCATTTTTTTAGAAATGATATTTTATTTAAAATTTATTTATACAATTTGTAATAAAAATTAAATATATCATAATAACACAAATCATATTACGAATTAAATTTATTGATATAATCAATGCAATAATTTTAATGTGGTTTATGTTTTCATTAGAATTTAGTTTCAATTTTAATAAAATAATAATAAAAGATATATAACACATATATTATATTTGAATTGATATAAAAATGAATTAAATTCAAACTTGAACTAAATAAATTGATATAATCAATGCAAACAATAAATTAAATTAACATTTATTGTTGTACATATATTTCAATATTCATGATATATCTTTCTTTTTTTAGAAATGACATTTTGGCGGTAATTACTATTTTTGAAAAAAACTCTGCTATTATATATACATAAAAATTTGTGACATGACACGTGTTTGACACATTTGAATGATAACAATAATTGTTTCATCAATATTTTCATCCAAATGGATTGTAATTTTAGGCAAAAACTTCTGTGAGACGGTCTTACGAATCGTATTTTGTGAGACAGATCTCTTATTTGAGTTATCCATGAAAAAATATTATTTTTTATGTTAAGAGTATTAATTTTTATTGTGAATATCAGTAGTGTTGACCCGTCTCATAGATAAAGATTCGTGAGACCGTCTCACAAAAGACCTACTCGTGATTTTATCTACAAAATCACTTCATAATATACACAACAGGTCAACAGCCTATTATTTCGAAAGAAAAATGAAACATGTTATCATAAGTAAATTATGTATAAATCAGGAAAGTTATTTTATTAACATTTACTATGTGTATTCCAAAACAATATCAATAAATTTTATAAGTTGTCTTCTAATAAGATGCGTACTTTCTTTAGAATTATTTTAATCATTTCCATTAAGGAACATTGTTGAGGATCGAAGTTGAGTTTAGAGGGGGGGTGAATAAACTCTACTCGTTTTTCTTTCTTTTCTGATGAGGTACTAAAATCCTGTTAGGGATAGTAGTTTATCTTGTGCGAATACTTTCACCTGATTACAATAAAACGTGCGGAAACAATCTGATGAAGTAGTTGAAAGACAATAAAACAGTAGGCAGCAGTTGTTTATGGAAGTTCGAAGATAAACTCTTCTACGTCTCCCCTTCTCCTGTTTCCAGAAGGTATAACTAAAAGACTTTGGATATTACAGTACAACTCTTGTACACACGAACTTCAGAAGGACTTAAACCTCGGCCTACTGAAACTCTTAGTTTCTCAACTCACAAAAATGCGAAACACAAAGTTCTGAAAAGACTCTTTTCAGATTACAAACTCTTCTAGATAAAGTATAAGGGATGTAAAGATTGTGAAGAGTGTAAGAATCAGTAGCACAAGATGATCTTCGAAAGATCAGATATTAGCTATGAAGCGTGTGCTACTTTTCTTTGTGTTGAACTTAAGTACTCAAGGAATTTCGAGATTTGTCTGATGAGAGATGATAGCTTTTGTTCCTTGAACGATGATATTAAGCGAAGTGAAGTGTCGTATAAGGATTTGATCCATGTATATATAATCGACTGAGTTCAACGTTCACAATCAGAGGATGTCTCCAGAAAACTGATATAATCAGCTTTATTACCAAAAGAAGTTCCTACAGAAAAGCTATAAAACAATCAGTCTTGTTTCATACTTAATTGGGTAAAATGCATTAAATGACTCCGTATAGTATTTAATGCTGCAATTAATACTAGTACTAGGAACTCTTTAACGGTAACAATAAAGGTAGCAACGTTAGGAAACGTCCTCTACTGGTTTTTTATTACTATCCTTTCTACTGGTTTAGTTTTATGAGACCAGTAGCTTCTGATAAGTTAGTCTACTGTTCTGGTCTGCTGGTTTTAGTTAATCATCGCCACAATAAAATTCATGTCTAACAATTTCCCCCTTTGTGGTGATGCCAAAACCTAAACAATAGAAAGTCGTAAAATGAAACAGATAATCATTTAAACAAAAGGATAGTGTCAATAAAGCATCAAAATAAATGATCAATCAATTTCAATATACCTGTAGGCGACTTATTCATTCTGAGGATCTTGAAGTCTTATGTCTGAAGGTTCAGCCTCAGCTTCTGTTTGTCTAGCTCCTGTTGGATCTCGTCCATCTTCTCCCTTTTTGGCATCAGCCGCAACTACATGGGCGAAGAGATCATTCATTCTTCCGGATAGGTTCTGAATGCCACTGGTTAGCATCTCCAGATACGGAGTCTGAGAAGAGATGTGATCATTCAGTGTAGTGAGGGATTGATTTTGAGAATCAATCTTGGCATCCATAATGTCCATTGAGGTGGAGAAGGATCGAATGAGATCATCTTGGTCGTTGAGTCGCTTGAGTATATCACCTTGAATAAGCACGACGTGACTATTAGCTCTGGTTGCAGCTTGTCGGAAAACAATGGTTTCAGTATGCATTTTGTCCATGGTTTCCGCTGTTTTAAGTATGTGTTCGATCATTCGTTCCCTGAAGAACTGAGCACCAGTAAATTCACGTATGCTTTCATTGGATATTCGCTTGACCAAATCAGAGATGTTGTTGAGTTCCCGTTGCAGAGCCTCAATCTGAAATTCTAAGTTGAATGCATCTGATTCTGGAGAGGGAGTTCGCGCAAGCATGCGTTGCTTAATCTCAGAAAGACGAGAGTTCGTCTTAGTCAGAAAAGGATGAGAGATAGTCAACGCAGTAGAACAAGGTTAGCATCTATCAAGGCAGTAGAGGGACCAGGGTCTGCTGTGCGTTCTTCTGGAAGTGTAGAGACAGAAGGTTCAGCAGCAATCAGTGGAAGAATAATTTCTTCAGCGGGAACGGCCAAGTCAGAGGCCAAAATTTCTTCCGTTGGTGCAATAACAGCCTGTGAAACTGATGGTTCTTCAGTAGAAGGTGCAGAAGGCTGATCCAGAAGAATGTGTATTTCTGCTTGATGAGCAGCAGAATATATCTCTAAATTTGGCAATAGAGAAGAGGCATCTGGTTCTGCTATATGTTGTACTGGGGTCGGAGAAGCAGAAGGTGACAATGAAGTAGCCGGTGCGACTTCCAGAGGAGTAGAGACTGTAGGAGCAATCGACTCAATGACTTCTTCGACCGAAGCCAGTTCATGTACAGATAGTAGAGATGAGGACTGAATGGGCCTTGTCGGAGATGCAGGAGTACTGAGAGCAGAAGCCTTTGGGGAGGCTGTGGTCCTTTCCTCAACTGTCTGATTCTGTTGAAAGTCTGGAACAAGGCCAATGTGATAAACAGTAGACTCGCCAAAGACTTGTTCTTGAGCGAGAAGTTGCTCACGCATCTGTTTGGGCTTGTCAGATAGAATCATAATAACATTTTGATCCTGAACAGCAGTAGGAACACTAGGATCAAAATTTGATTCAAGAACTTTCAGAACTGATTCTAGCTTCTGACATTTCAACTGCTCGAGGATGAAACTCCTTCTACGCAAGGCCTCGATAACATTTTCCGTTTTTTCAAGCTGAAAAATTTTCTTTTCTGCAATCATCATTTTGGCATATTTCCCCTTAGTCTTAAAGTAATCAAAAGAATGGAAAAGACGAACTGAGTGCCACTCATCAAAAAAATTCATATCATCATGTGCAGAGATTTCAATTTCTGCTAGATGAAGATCAACGCCGGTGGTTACAGTTGTTTTGTGCCCAAAAATTGGTGGTTCTTCGACCATTTTCCCTTTGCCTTTATCAGATGAAGAAATAGGCACGATAGGTCGGAAAGCAGAGGACCCACTAGTTGATTCTCGAATCACTATTCCAGATGATGGCTTGATAACAGAAGCAGTAGATGGTGCTGGAATAGATGCAGTAGCTTCTGCAGTCACAGAAGTAATGGGTCGAACAGAAGGAACCACTTCTGGAAATACCTGTTTGATAGGTATTTTCTCAAGCTCAGACAGTGCTGCTGTCTTCTTGATTTTAAGAATGGTGCGAGGTTTCTTCTTGGCTGGGGTTGGCACTGGTGGTTGAACAGCAGCAGCAGACTCTTCTGGTGCTGTTGTGTCCGAGTCAGATGAAATCAACACGCTTTTCCTTTAATTGTCTTTTGAGGTTTTTGAACCTCAAAAGCAGTTTCTCCGATCTCCCTTTTTAGGGCGACAAATTCCGCCACGGTTGGCTTAGGCCTTAAAGCAAGTATGTTCTCAGCATCAATCATGGATATTGAAGCAGCATCTTGATCACTGGTAGAGGCGAAACCAGCATCCTTCAGCATTGCGCTGATTTGAACAGCAAAACCTGAACTTTTCTTGACAACCATGTCCTTCATAATTCTGAAGATGAAACGGCTCCAATCCACTTTGGTGCCCTTAGAGATAGCAGTCATCACTTGAACCTTCTCCTTGGTCAACTTGTCGAAAGTGCCGGATTTGATTAGAATGGCTTTGCCACAATATCGGCCAGAATTTGATATTCAATTTTGAGTAGTTTCTTGTGACAAGAAGGAGACAGTTCTTCTCCAGAGGCTGAGAACGAGCTGAGCGCAATAGACATATCCAGCTTAGAAATGTCAGAAAGTTCAGAGATACCTGAAAGTGGGAGAAGAAATGTTGCTCCCAAAAATGCGGCATCAATGGAGATGGATGCATCTCCTTGCGAGTGAACGATCTTTCCTTCATGTACTGACGCTTTAGCGTAAAAATCTAGGAAAGCATTTTTGTAAATAACGGCCGGTGCTTCCAGGAATTTTCTGAGTCCCGATTTCTCAATGTCTTGAAACATTTTAACGAGATTCTCATCCTTGATGTTGAGAACAGAGGCAAAATTGACTTGATAAGCGTTAAGAATGTATGCTCCAGCCATATCTGTATAAGGATAGAAGCAGATATAATTTTGCAGTAGTTAGAGATGATAGAGAGAAATCAGTAGCTGAATAACGATAGTTATGAAACAGTAAAGGTGAAATTGAGAAAAATATACAGCCGTCAAATAAACATAAAGACACGTGTCAGTATGTTTTTGGTTGAGTATTGGAAAAGTTTTGCAGAAACTGTCAGATATACGAATGATTTTGAAAATTTGAAAAAGGCGGGCTGTCCAGACGGTTACTAAAGAAATTAGAAGAGGATCTGTCGTTTTATTAATAACGTCTGCTGGAAGTTTCAGGGTGCTGAAATATTTGAGCACCTTGACAAAACCAGCAGACTTGTAGTTTTATCGAAAAGACAAACGTTCTATCTGCTTTCTGAAAAGGTGTCAAACTCTTAGTCTGACTAAGATATTGTTCCCCCTCGGTAAATGCAACTAATAAGTGGTCATAATTGTGACAAGTGACTCTTGGCTATCTTTCAATCTGAACTGTCGAAATGAATAGTCGCAAGGGTCTTTGTTTCCTCTATAAATACCTGCACAACTTGAACAAAAGTAAACAAGCATAATCTAAAATGAAAGTTCAATATGAGGAAGAGTTAGAGTCTGATACAGGAGCCGAAGCAAGAATGTTCAGAGAGGAGTTTGAAGATGTCGTTCTTCACGTAATGATCCTTGGATCAAACTCCTTGAGTTGTAATAACAACCATCAGACGGGTTTGTTGCTTTCATCGGTATTGATATGTTGCATCCATTTCTTCCAGAATCATGCTAATGCAATAAGAGAGTGCTGGTGGATTGATCAAACTGATAGCATATATGATGCCCTGTATGGCATCTAATAATAGTACTGACCAGACCCAAGCTTGCTAGATTCTTTCTAGGCCTTCAAGCTTGTTGAAATCTCTTTTCGAAGAAGACCCTCTTTTTCTTGCTGAAGATACTACGATCTGCTGATATAGCTGAAAGAAAGAGTAATGTAAAACATAAAATAGGTCTACTTCTTTTTACTTCTTCATCGATTAATGTACTGGAATGATTTCTAATAAAATCTCAGTTTCAGCAATTTACATTTCCCTTCTGCTTTTCTACAAAACACTTACTGTTAGTTAAATACGATAAATAACTTAATAACCATAGAAGAATAATTGCACCAAGATAACAGATAATGATAAATAATCAAGTTAAATCTATCAAACCAAGAGAGTTACGAAAATAAGAAAACTTATTTTCTGGTAGAGGTTTTGTGAAGATATCTGTTGTCTGTTGATCAGTAGAAACATATTCCAGACGAATGTTCTTTTTCTGCACATGGTCTCTGATAAAATGGTGTCTGATGTCTATGTGCTTTGTTCTGGAATGAAGTACTGGATTTTGTGTGATTGCAATGGCACTGGTATTGTCACTGAATATAGGTGATTCGGAGGCTTGAATTCCATAGTCCTTTAACTGTTGTTGAATCCACAATATCTGAGAGCAGCAGCTTCCAGCAGCCAGATATTCTGCTTCTGCAGTAGATGTGGCTATAGAAGTCTGCTTCTTGCTAAACCAGGATATCAGCCTATCACCAACAAATTGACAAAATCCACTTGTGCTTTCCCTGTCTAGTTTGCAACCTCCGTAATCAGCATCTGAATATCCAATAAGATTTAACGATGAATCATTGGGATACCATAAACCGACATTTTGAGTTCCTTTCAAGTACTTCAAAATACGTTTAGCAGCAATATAATGAGATTGTTTGGGGTTGGATTGAAATCTAGCACAAATACAAACAGCAAACATGATATCTGGTCTACTGGCAGTTAGATATAATAATGAACCAATAAGATCGCGATACTGAGTTACCTTTACTGGAATATCACTTTCATCTTTATCAAGTTTAATAGATGAGCTCATTGGAGTAGAAGCAGCAGAGCATGCTTCCATTCCGAACTTTTTCAGAAGCTCCTTGGTGTACTTGGCTTGATTTATAAAGATTCCAGTCTCTAGTTGCTTAATCTGTAATCCTAAGAAGAATGTTAATTCTCCCATCATACTCATTTCGAATTTATCCTGCATCAATTTTCCAAACTTTGCACATAAATTGGGGTTAGTTGACCCAAAAATGATATCATCAACATAGATCTGTACTAAAAGAATATGCTTATTCTTGACTAAAGTAAACAAAGTATCTACTGCTCCAATGGTAAAATCATGATCAATAAGAAACTGTGATAGAGTGTCATACCATGCTCTAGGTGCCTGTTTTAGACCATATAAAGCTTTGTGTAATTTAAATACATGATGAGGTGAGAAATGATCGATAAAACCTGGAGGTTGTTCGACGTAGACTTCTTCTTGTAAGAGACTATTCAGAAAAGCACTTTTCACATCCATTTGATATACTTTGAAATTCTTGAAAGCAGCAAAGGCTAAGAATATTCCGATTGCTTCGAGCCTTGCTACTGGTGCATAGGTCTCATCAAAGTCTATTCCTTCTTCCTGTCTGAAACCTTGAGCTGCCAGTCTTGCTTTATTTCGGATTACTGTGCCTTCTTCATTGAGTTTGTTTCTGAATACCCACCGAGTTCCAATGACAGCTTGGTGAGATGGTCTAGGTACTAGAAACCAAACTTCGTTTCGTTTGAATTGATTAAGTTCTTCTTGCATAGCTTCAATCCAACTGGGATCCAGAAGAGCTTCTTCAATTTTCTTTGGTTCATCCTGAGAGATAAAAGCAGCATGCATGTATTCATTAATCATTTGCCTTCTGGTTCTCAAAGGCGCTGCTAGATTACCAATAACCAATGATGGAGGATGGGACTTTCTCCAGATAAAGGGATTTAAAAGGACATCTTCCTGATTTGATATGTTAAGATTGTTCTCAACGGAACCAGTAGTAGGTTCCTGAATGTCCTCTGCTGGTATTGGTAGAACCAATGTCTGTTCTTCTGGTTCCACTATTTGAATATTTGGTTCTGGATTTTGAAAATCCTTGATGTTTGCTTCTACATCATCTTCACTGTCTAGTTCCAAGTGAATCATGTCTAACCTGTTACTTAAATCAGATGTGTTAGATATTTGAGGAGCACTGCTGTTCTCATCGAAGACAACATGAACCGACTCTTCAACATTAAGAGTTCTATTGTTGAAAATTCTAAATGCTTTGCTTGCAGCAGAGTAACCAAGAAATAGTCCAGCATCTGATTTTGAGTCAAAAGCAGTTAAATGATTTTTGCTATTATTTAGCACAAAGCATTTGCAACCAAACACATGAAAATAAGATACGTTAGGCTTCTTCCCTTTCCATATTTCATACGGGGTCTGATTGTGCCTTTTGTTGACCATAGATCTGTTTTGCGTGTAACAAGCAGTATTGATAGCTTCAGCCCAGAATCACTGAGAGATGTCTGCATCTGCTAGCATTGTTCTAGCAGCTTCTTTTAGAGTTCTATTTCTCCTCTCAGCTACTCCGTTTTGTTGAGGTGTTCTGACAGCTGAATATTCATGATGAATCCCATGTTCATTCAAATATAATTCAAGATACTTGTTAATGAACTCAGTACCCCGATCACTTCTGATTTTAATGATGGTAGAAGATTTTTCATTTTGAATTCTTTTCTGAAGCTTGATCAAGAGGCTACTGGTTTGATCTTTTCCTGCGAGAAATATTACCCAAGTGAATCTAGAAAAGTCATCAATAACAACAAGAGTATATTTCATTCCCCCTAAGCTCATGATGGGGAATGGACCAAAAAGATCCATATGCAGTAGTTCCAGACATCTTGAAGTTGATTTGCTATCTTTGTTTTTGAAACTGGATCTTATCTGTTTCCCAAGCTTACAAGCAGAACAAACATGATTTTTAACAAAATTAACATCAGGTAATCCATCAACTATATTCTGCTTCTTGAGATAATTGATTGACTTGAAATTCAGATGATTCAATTTCTTGTGCCATAGCCAGTGTTTATTGCTAAGAAAAGCAACTAAACATGTAGGAGTTTTGACATGATCTGAGTTCCAAGAGACTCTGTAAGTATTGCCTTCTCTTTTTCCGGTTAACGCAGTAGTTTCAGCAGAATCTCTAACTATACATGAATGCTTCTGAAAAGCTACAGAATAACCATTATCACATAGTTGACTAATGCTGATTAGATTGTAACAAAGATTGTCAACTAATAACACATCATTGATAGTTATGTTACCATGGATAATCTTACCCTTACCCATGGTTTTACCTTTTGAGTTATCTCCAAAAGTTATCTTTGGTCCAGTACAACTCACTATCTCGAAAAGTAGGTTTTTCTGTCCAGTCATGTGTCTGGAACATCCACTGTCCAGATACCATGTAGAGTTACTGATTTCTGCTTTCTTCTTCTGTTCCTGCAAACACAAATTTTAGTATCTGGTACCCAAATCTATTTGGGTCCAAGCCTTATCAGTCCTTTGGGGACCCACATTTGTACAATTCTTGGTAACCTTGTACTTCGGGTATCCAAAGATGTGTGTGCAATAGAAGGTCTAACAATATGCATATTAAAATGTTGTTCCTCCCTTCTGTTTCTGTTTTCCAGTCTGTATCTCTTCTGAATAGGTTTAGAGTTGTAGTACTGATGGTTCTTAACCTTCATAGGATGTTGTCTTCCAGAGTTGAATTCTTTTCTGAATCTAGAACTCGGGTCAACTTTTTTCTTAGGTTTAACGTAACCCAGACCATAGTGCATTCTTCTGTTCATCTGATTTACATTCCTTTCAACTGAAACAGTAGGTACCTCTGGTTCCTGTACCACACTGGATTTCACAAAGTGAATGTATTTCCCTTTGCATATATCCAGTGTTGGCTTAGTATTAGTTTCAGATGAGCCTTCATTATTACAAAAACCGAGACCACTCCTATCTCCTGACTGTTTTTGTAATTCTTGCATCTTTTCCAATGAAACAGAAGACTTGTTCCAAGCATTTACCAGTAGCGACAACTTCTGGTTTTCAGAAAGCACCTTCTGGTAATCTGTTTTGGCTCTTTCATTCTCAGTTATTAATTTACTCATCTTAACTTGTAAATCATTACAGCTTTCTACTTGCAAGCAAGTTAACTTAGTGTTCCGATTCTTTAAGTTCTGATTTTCGATCTTAACTTCTTCAAATGATTGAGAAAGTCTGGAATACTCTTTTACCATGTCATGTAGTGCATCAATCAAATCATTTCGTGTAAATTCATTTGAGTCAAAATCAAATACCTCTTCAAATGTCGAGGTTGAGTCATTGTCTGCCATGAGACATTTGACTTCTTCTGCATCACTATCACTGGAATGGCTTTCTGAGTCAGATGACTCAGAACTAGAGTCCGCCCATTTGGATTTGCTTTCTTCGGCAATCATTGCTTTTCGATCTCTTCTGGTCTTTTTGTCATTTCTCTTGTGATCCTTTCTCTTTTGATCATCCTTCTTTGGTTTAGGACAATCAGCAATGAAGTGACCTATCTTTCCACAGTTAAAACATCCCATGTCACCAGATGGTGAATCTTTCTTGAAGTTGCGATTGGGACCTTGATAAGCTCGATGGTTTTTCTTCATGAACCTGGAGAATTTCTTTACAAATAAGGACATAGCATCACTACTGATTTGTTCAGCAGTCTTCTCCAATGTATTGTCAGTGATCACAGTAGGTAATGCCTGAGGTGCAACTGCAGCAGCAGTAGAAGAGGTAGTGGCAGTAGCAGTAAAAGTAGTAGCAGTAGCAGCAAGAGCCTTGGTAGGTAGGCTTGAAGGCTCTTCTCCACTTCTTACTTCTAATTCGAACTCGTAAGCTTTCAGATCTGCAAATAAGTCGTGCAGTTCCAATTTGTTCAAATCTTTGGACACTCTCATAGCCATTGTTTTAACATCACATTCTCTGGGTAAGGCTCTCATCACCTTGAGGGCTATCTCTCTGTTGCTATGCTCTTTACCCAGAGCTGTTAGCTCATTAACCAGGCTACTGAATCTTTCATCAAACTCATTCAGAGTTTCACCAGCTCTCATTTTTAAATTTTCGAACTTCTGCATTGCTACAGACAGTTTGTTTTCTTTCGTTTGCTCATTTCCTTCACATATCTGGATGAGCTTCTCCCAAATATCCTTTGCAGTAGAACACATTTTGATCTTGCTAAAAGTGTTCTTGTCGAGAGTTTTATACAGTATATCTTTCGCTACATTATCAAGGTTGGACTTTTTCTTATCTTCACTGGTCCATTCACTTCTTGATTTTTCAACCATCTGTGGTGCACCCTCAGTAACAGCAACAGCTGTATTAGGCTTTAATATTTTCAGTGGACCATCTGTGATGACATACCACATGTCATCATCTTGTGCTGCAAGATGAGCTTGCATTCTGATCTTCCAGTCATCGAAATCTTCCTTAGAGAACATAGGGATCTTGCCAAAGTGTGCCATTTGTTGTAGTTTTTCACGAACAAGAATAACCTGCTCTGATACCAATTGTTGAGGATCGAAGTTGAGTTTAGAGGGGGGTGAATAAGCTCTACTCGTTTTTCTTTCTTTTCTGATGAGGTACTAAAATCCTGTTAGGGATAGTAGTTTATCTTGTGCGAATACTTTCACCTGATTACAATAAAACGTGCGGAAACAATCTGATGAAGTAGTTGAAAGACAATAAAACAGTAGGCAGCAGTTGTTTATGGAAGTTCGAAGATAAACTCTTCTACGTCTCCCCTTCTCCTGTTTCCAGAAGGTATAACTAAAAGACTTTGGATATTACAGTACAACTCTTGTACACACGAACTTCAGAAGGACTTAAACCTCGGCCTACTGAAACTCTTAGTTTCTCAACTCACAAAAATGCGAAACACAAAGTTCTGAAAAGACTCTTTTCAGATTACAAACTCTTCTAGATAAAGTATAAGGGATGTAAAGATTGTGAAGAGTGTAAGAATCAGTAGCACAAGATGATCTTCGAAAGATCAGATATTAGCTATGAAGCGTGTGCTACTTTTCTTTGTGTTGAACTTAAGTACTCAAGGAATTTCGAGATTTGTCTGATGAGAGATGATAGCTTTTGTTCCTTGAACGATGATATTAAGCGAAGTGAAGTGTCGTATAAGGATTTGATCCATGTATATATAATCGACTGAGTTCAACGTTCACAATCAGAGAATGTCTCCAGAAAACTGATACAATCAGCTTTATTACCAAAAGAAGTTCCTGCAGAAAAGCTATAAAACAATCAGTCTTGTTTCATACTTAATTGGGTAAAATGCATTAAATGACTCCGTATAGTATTTAATGCTGCAATTAATACTAGTACTAGGAACTCTTTAACGGTAAAAATAAAGGTAGCAACGTTAGGAAACGTCCTCTACTGGTTTTGTATTACTATCCTTTCTACTGGTTTAGTTTTATGAGACCAGTAGCTTCTGATAAGTTAGTCTACTGTTCTGGTCTGCTGATTTTAGTTAATCATCGCCACAATAAAATTCATGTCTAACAAACATATTATACTATCATGTATCCGTGAACTTTGTAATATAGAAGAAAATTATCACTTTAGTAATACGTAATAATTAAAATTTTGTACAAAAAGAAGAATAATATTTTTTACTTCTCGGTCATGGAAAACAGATTTCAAACTTAATTTCTCGTTGTTCTCGTTGTTTCCATGTGTATGTAGTTCATAACAAGGAATAAATCTAAATTTAAACGAACATTACATCTTGAAAGGATTCAACTCATATATGGTGCTGAACAGATGAGTCATTTCAGAATTCAATTTTGGAGTAGATAAATTTAGTAAGATAAATAGAATAAAATTGGTTTCTAATAAAATATGCAATACTGCATTAGTTATAATTTAAAATTCAAATAAGACATCCCAAAGGACAAAAATTATACATTGGATGCTTTTGACAGAATTATATAATACATTAACTCTTTCAAATTATGAAAATCTCGAATTGTATACATTGAGTGTCAAGAACTTCTTATTATTGATGGTAATATAGATGTTTATTGAGAGTAATTTAATGTACATTTGAAATTCTTTTGAATCTATCTCTTTTAATTTTCTCGTGTTCTCTTATTTGAATTTTTAATAAGACAATTCAAAATATACAATATACATATGGTTTTGAAAAAAAAAAATACAATGCATTAATTCTTTCAAATTAAGGTAATTTTGAAATAATATGCATTTGTGATTAAAAAATTAGGATTATTAAATGGTAATTTAATGTCCATTGGAAAACATTGTTGTAGTGATAATTTTTAACACTCAACCAATTTTATTTTTGGAAAAAATAAATAAAATAATTAAATATTTTATTTATTTTTTAGTAAGTAATTTGGGCAGAAAATTACTTAAGATAACAAAATGTATTTTTGAATGATTTACCTCATGAGCGATACTGAACATTTTATACCATTTTTAATTAAATTGATTGATATAATCAATGCAAAAAATTTAATATAGTTTACATTTTCAATATAGTTTAGTTTCAATTTGAGTAAAAAAATAAAAACATATAATACATAAATTACATTTGCATTATTTTAAAAATTAATTAAATTCAAAATTGAATTAAATGAATTAATATAATTAATGCAAATAATAATTGAAGTGATCATTTATTGCGGTACACATATATATCTTTTTTTTTTTTAGAAATGACATTTTATTTAAAATTTATTTATACAATTTGTAATAAAAATAAAATATATCTTAATAAACAAATCATATCACAAATTAAAATTGATTGATATAATCAATGTAAAATTTTTATTGTGGTTTATGTTTTCAATAGAGTTTAGTTTCTATTTTAATAAAAAAAAATAATAAAAGACATATAACACATATATTATATTTGAATTAATATAAAAATAAATTAAATTCAAACTTGAACTAAATGAATTGATATAATCAATGCAAACAATACATGAAATTAACATTTATTGTAGTACATATATTTCAACATTCATGATATATTTTTTCTTTTTTAGAAATGATATTTTGACGAAAAATTACTATTTTTACAAAACTTTGTTTATTTATATATATTTTGTATATATATATATATATATATATATATATATATATATATATATATATATATATATATATATATATATATATATATATATATATATCAAAAGTTAGTTTTTCGATTGAATAAAATCACATAGAATGTTTTCTCGTTATTTTCGAGATTTTCATAGAATTTCTGTATGAATCAATAAGTTACCATTGTTGCTATATGCTTTCTTCATCAATAATTAATTTCTTCACAGCTTTTAACTAAATTCTAGTCTACAGTGCGTATAAAAATCCAGATGACTGGGTGAAATGCATAAATAAAAAAGATTCTAACTTTAGAAAGATGTGAAAAAATCAACAGCATGTCATTCCCTTTTACAGATATCTTGCCATCAAATAAAAAGAACATGTCGAACAGCAGATTAAAGTGAATAAACATACTTGTACAGATATCCTAGACGGGTTCTGTACTGAAATTATGCCTGCAGTGATGCAAAGTGAACTGATTGGGGAAGGTAATTATTTCTAAATTTCACCGTGCTCAAACGCCATTCGAAAACTAATTAAACCAACACATTCAAAATTATATCAAGATGAGTAACATTCATGTTTCTCAATCTAACTGAATCAGGCATCAAAATTCCACCTGCTCGATGGAGAAAGGGAGATAACTAATGCATGCAAAAGTTTTGTTCGGTCGAGAATTTAACAAGACTAGCTCTGGGAAAGTTCTCGGCTACGCTTTGAGGCAGCAACAACAGCGTTCATCAAAATTCCACGAAAGCTAGCCTTCTCCAATTCATGAATTCCAGCTATGGATGTGCCACCGGGCGATGCAACATCATCTTTCAGCTGACCAGGATGCTTCCCCATGTCAGCAACGCGGTTCCTAAAACCTGCAATAAGGCACATAGTTCATAGCCGTAGCCTACTTCGTAACTCCTATAAGGCTATAACAGGTTCGTTAATCCTATAACAGGGTACTGAAAATTGAGCATGTAATTCAGGTATAACGCCAAGACACGTTTTAATCAAAATATCTCGTTAAGCTAATAAAGTTTCAAGCAAAGGTGTAAGATGAAGTGTCTCCTGCTGTTTCAAAATTAGTTGATGATAATGGCAAAACTCAAATCTTTAAAATTTTACACCAGCCAAAAACCTAGGTTTTGCACACCATGTTGCACCGGCAACCAGCCGGAAATCGTAGGTTGAATTGTTAAGAGGAAATTTTCAAGAACAAAACTTCATGCATGCAATAACTCACAGTTTGTGAAGCTATACCGAGTGCCAGTTCTCGAGGCAAACCAGCAGCTACACCACCATCAGCTAAAGCTTCTATTGCTAAATACATGTATGCCGGTTCACTACCACTGTTCGTAAACAGAAAATATTAGGTAAAAAATCAAGAATTAGACTTTCGTTCTCAACAAAAAACTATAGAACGGTTTTTTCTGAGACCTCAGCCCAGTGATTGCATCGAACAGTTTCTCATCCGCAGTCCACACTTTGCCAATTGCTCCAAACAGCTTCCCAATTATTTCTCCATCATTCTTTGTTGCCATGGCACCAAGGCTTATAACTGCACAACTAAGTAGAATGTCTCTCAACATAGGCAGACACAAGCCCTAAGCTAACAATGTTCATTCATCACATGTGCATACCAATATACTTACAAGATAATCACTAAAATAATAAGGCATAAAATGTGATCCCCTTTTGTAATATTAACATTCCCAAGATGACCACAAAGATAATAAGGAAAATGGAAAGTGATACACGGATGATGATACCTGATGTCGCCAAACCAACAGCAGCTGGAGTGTTTGGCATTACTCGGATAAACCGACTGTGACAAGCCCATTCCTGGATATCCATGGACCAGTAAGAATATTCAAAACACTGTGAGCTAAAATCAATTATTAGAACCATTGAGATTTGGACTAGAACTAGATAGTGCACATATATGATGTATAACCATATTCATAGAAGCATTAAGAGTTGAGATTGTACTGTACATTACAACCTGAAGATCTTTTAGCTTAACTCCAGCAACAACGGATACCAAGAGCTGCTTATCTTTAACTACAGAATCAACAGAATAACAGAGCTGTCAAAGCATTGCCATAATATATATATATAACGGATACCAAGAGCTGCTTATCTTTAACTACAGAATCAACAGAATGACAGAGCTGTCAAAGCATTGCCATAATATATATATATATGTGTGTGTGTGTGTGTGTTACACACCCACCGTATACACTTACGTGAGCACCAATGAGGTGACATTTACCTATTGTACGTACAATATTTCTATGTTTCATCATATCCAATAAGAGAGTGACACATCATCGATGGTGAGCACGGTGGGTGTGCAATACATCAAAACTGAGTATATATATATAGGACGATAGTTCCCTTCCCTCCCTCCACAATGAGAAAAGAAAAGAGAAGGAAAAAAGGTAAAAAGGAACATTATGGAAACAATGATGATGAATTTTTCACAGCTTGTCTTCAAAATTTATTGAACTTTACTGTTTTGTAATGCTAAATACAGATGCATATAATGTTCCTCGTAAATAAATGAGAAAAATTTGTTCTTTCAACTTTATCAAATAAACTGTTCATTTGAAGAGTAAGAATGAAGTAGCATTTTCACTTGCATCATTGCTCCAAACTACATACCAAAAAACCAGCTAAAGCTCGTAGATACATCATCAATAGAGTAGCAAAGTAAAAACTAAATACAAGAAATTGGAGAAACACCAGAAAGGGAGCACACCAACTTTGAGGTTTAACAGAGAATATGATTACACTGTCTTCTATAACCTACCTCCGAGACAAGCAATTCAAACGAAAAAATATCAAGAGTCGTGACTAATTATTAATTAAAAAGTTTAGCAAAATTTTGTGCCTCAGCGTAATGTTGCGGAAAGGTCAATTTACATAATCAGTTCACTGAAAGGGAACGGCACTGCCATGTAATTATAAAATAGCTATGCATTCAATATAGCAAACTATTAAAATGCAAGAATAAAGAGTGAATTTCATGGCATCAGTTTATAACCTTCCAAAATAAAAAAAATCAAACAACTTGAGGTAGCTTGTCATGACAACACACTCTACATGACTATTGAGATATGAAATTCTTTTCTTCTACATGACCATTGAGATATGAAATTCTTTTCTGTATTCAATATTTCGTTTCTGTCCTTGACTTGACAGAATGCAACGCAAGAGTAGAAGACTAGAATAAAAGACATTCCAAACAACAACAAAAAAACTGAAATCGAGAGTTGTACTAGAAAAGGAGAAATCAAGAACCAGAGTGAGTTGAATATTGCAAAATGTGTTCTTTCCGCAGATATCACATCCATAGGCCCCATCAATATAGCTGGACATACACGCACATATGCGAGGAGAGAAAGAGAGAGTTGGCCCAGTAACAGGATGTACCTGCTTGTTATGATCAAGCATTTTGACGCCAAAAGATTCAAATGCAGCATGGCGAATCAAGGCATGATGGGCAGTTCTAATCTGGGAACCAGCCAACAATCTTGATTTCACTACACCTTTGGCAATGCTCTCAGCCATTTTTCCAGCTCCATTAAAACCAAGCTTGTACGAATCAGCTGGAATTGGTACAATGTTTGCCATTCTAGTGATGCTCTAGGCAAAGAAAATAGCATAATAAGAATTTGGTAAAATTTTAGCAGAAACTAAATCAAAATTCAATTACAACGTTAACATCGATGGTATAGACATCCTTTGTAGAAATAACCACAGGCATATAAATTTTAATCTAAAAAAATTGGTTTGCAAGACCCAGCATGCAAGCAGAATTATATGTGTATTCAAGTTGTTCCTCATCTATATCACAACATCACAGCACATATATATAGAATCACCATAAAATCAGTGTTGTCACTACTTAGACACAGCCCAGAACTTGAAATTTCATCTAGGGTTCTCAAAGTTATATCTTAACATCACAAGTCACAGCACAATGATTTAAATTACAGCTATCACAACTATAAGCTATAACATTGCTCCAAAACAGCCTCAAATGCCGACAACAAAGAGCGTCAGTCACGATTTCAGTTTGTGTTTGAATGAGGGTTAATATATTTCGACTTTGAAATGCAATATATGTATATGTATTATCCGCTGTAACATTCCATTGCTGCAGCAAGAAATCAAAAAAATTACACATACAGCCCCAAACTGAAAATCTAAAGCTACCCCAATTCAGATTCATTTCTGATTCACATTAGCACTAGAAATAGCGTAGCATCCCTTTGGAAATTCAATTACACATTGTGTAATATTGTCAAGCTCCATTGATTCTATCAGAAATCGAATTGTGCTGCAACCAACATGAATTAAAGGAGACAATCTACCAGCACCCCAGTGCTTACCTTGAACTCTCTACTCGATGCAGCTGCTAGAGATCTTGAAGAAATGCCGAGGGATAAGGTAGCAGCCTACTTTCTTGGTCTGAGTCGGACAAAAACCATTCTGTGTTGAGGTCCCAATAACCAGAATTCCTAAACCACGCAAAGGCTTGATTTTATGAGGAGCGGGAGCAGGGTGAAGTCAGAAACTTGATCAAGGGATGCAAAAATTTTGAAAAATTAAGAATGAAATTCATAAAGGAAAAATTTTGATTCTACATGTTTCATTGGGTTTGGGCTATGAACAGAAAGATGAACAAATTTATTTCATTAAGAAATCTACTTATTCTAAGCCATAGAAGGCCCGTACTATAAAACTACCACCCTTAGATCCGCAAACTCGAATTCAATTTATTTGAAGATAGATTTGAAGATTGAAAATTTTAATTTTTTTTATTTAAATTAGAGCGAGTTCAAATTTCACCCCGAAGGATCCGAATATATTGGCGAGTAGGTCTAACTATTGTTCTAAAATAAATACTCGAAAGTTGATCGAAAAATATTTATTTAATATATAATTATATAACATCACTAAAGTATTAAAAATTACATCACATACTATCAAATAGAAAAATTAAGGCTCGAGTTTGGTCGGAAAAAAATGTTTGAACATGGTAAAGACGAATCAAATATTTTTTGAATAAGTTGCATTCGTTTACACTTTCAAACATAAAAACTCTTATGAGACCGTCAATTTTGTAAGATAGATATACAGACCGACATGAATCATGAAAAAAATATTACTTTTTACTATAAATATGAATCAGATCGATATGTTGAACAGAAAAAATCCATGAGACCGTCTCTCAGAAAAACTACTTCATTTGAAAATGACACAAGACCATTATAAGTAGGGGTGAGCATTCGGTCGGTTCGGTCGATAGGCATAACCGAACCGAAAACCGAATTAACCGAAAATTGTGATTTAACTTTAATTATATATGTAATTTTTTTTAACACTACAATCTACAAAAATACATAAAAACATAAAATCACACACATTACAAATATATAAGTTTTGTTTGAATACAATTAATACAT
Organism: Primulina eburnea; assembly: GCF_022965805.1. Taxonomy (NCBI): domain Eukaryota; kingdom Viridiplantae; phylum Streptophyta; class Magnoliopsida; order Lamiales; family Gesneriaceae; genus Primulina; species Primulina eburnea. The sequence continues at coordinate 10,151,618 of NC_133117.1, forward strand.
GTTTTTTTTAATAAAATAACATAACATGGACGGACGGCGTCTCGATCGGTGACGAAAGATGGCTGGGCAGTGGATGAAATCAAGAGTGGAGAATAGAGAAGTGAGAACGAGAAAACCAAGACGTTTAGAATTAGATTAGAATTAGGGTTGATTTTAAAATTAAAAATTTTAAATATATAAAAATTGATAAATAATAAAAATTTATTAAATAATATTATTTATTATATCGGTTAATTCGGTTAACCGATTTCAAAATTTTGAAAACCGTAACCGAACCGAATTAACCGATATAACCGAATTTTTTTAATTTGAAAACCGAATTTCTGAAATAAGCGAACCAAATTTTCGAATTAGCTCGGTTCGATCGGTTTATTCGGTTTAACCGAAATCTTGCTCACTCTAATTACAAATAAGTTTGGTTACGTTTTAAATTTATTTTTAATCTAAAACAAATTATCTCCATGCTTCTCAAAGCGATAGAAGAATTGAGTTGCCCTAGGATTGAGTGTTTTTTATTCCTTCATATCAGGATATGCAAATGAAATGAGTCATTTTGCGAGTTTTTCGAGTCGATTCAAAAAATATTTGATCTATATTCGAATTTATCGAATTTGAGCTGAACTCGAACACGTTCGAACTTTTTTGTGCCGAACTCGAGCTCAATTTATTTTTTTCGATAGTTAGCGAACCACTTACATTTTTTAATATTTTATTAATATAATATAATTACATAAAAAATAAATAAATTTTGAGCCTTACGAGAGTACTTATTTTTGAGAAAAAGTTCAAATAGGTAACGAACATGTTCGAATTTTTCGAGCCGAACTCGAATTTGAGCTTTAATTCAAACCGAATTTGAGCCATATATGTTAAAATTTCCGAGCTTCAAATCGAGATCGAACTCGAGCAGAACAAATTTGAGGCTTAAATTTTTTGTTATATTCGGGTTGTTCCAAGTCGAAATTCAATGCTTGGGCTACATATTAAATTATATAATCTCCCACCAAGCTCTATTTTAATTAAATTAGCTCCCTTGTGTTAATGCTTATAATATTTCTCCTTTTTTGACTCTTCATTTTCATTCCAACTCCCCCACACGTCAAGCAAGTTTAAATATAGCTTGATTGTTTTATTTGAAGTGAAACCTAAATCTGCTACAACAAGATAATTTTACAATATAATATATATTTGTGTGTGTGTGGATGGATTAATAATAATAATAATAATAATAATAATAATAATAATAATAATAATAAGGCCCGAGATTATATCATTTTAATACGAGATTATTTAATTTACGAATCTTGGAATAATGAATTAAATTCCATGATTTTTGTAATTAATTAGGATTGAAATTGAATTAAAAGATTGAGCGGGGACCGATTTGCACATAGTGAAAAGTTGAGGGACTAAAGTGCAATTATGACTTGAATATGACACTTGTCCTTGCATGCAAATATATAATGTATATGTTCTTCATTCTTACGAGACCAACAGCAAAGAAAATCGAGAAAGTCCCTCAAAGCTTTAAGGTTGCTTAGATTTTGATTTTGAAGGATCCGTACGTCTGATTTTGAATCCGAGTGCAGTACCATAATCCTCTCGACACGAGCTACAACTGGACGTAAGTTTTATTGAGTTCTGGTATCATTTGAAAATATGATGTTGTAAGAATTTGATATAATTCATATATGATGTTCTTGGCATGTTAGACATCATAGAATCGAAGTCAGATCAAAGAACAGACTGATTATGAAATTATTATGACTTTCTGATTATAGTGATTGTGAATTGAATAGATTTGGATTATAGACGTATTACAAATTGTATCGGATATGGGTTATGATTTGTAATTGATGTCTGATGATACTGTATTGACGGGAATATCGGGATTGTGTCGTTATACCGTTGATTTGAATTAATTCAGGTTAATCAGATTCAGTGTTGATTTGAGAATGAAATATTGATATTATGATTCTCGATATATCGTGTCAGATTTACAGAGACAGTCTTGAGTTCAGAACTGATATTGCTTCAGACCGAGACTACGAACGAAAGGTATAAGTCAATGTGGTATTGGGAGATTGACTTGAGTCGGTTTAGACTTGAGTTTCCCTAAATCACATACTTTACTTTATTGCATTGATATTTGCATTGATTTGACTGATGTACTTGTTCTCTTGAATTATAGATAGCAGGTATTAGACGAGTAATCTTGTGACAGAAGTGCCTGATAGTGGCGGGATCGCCACGGGCACATTGCACGATGTCACAAGATAGTGTAGAAATCTTGGGACGGAAGTGCCTGATAGTGGCGGGATCGCCACGGGCACATTGCACGATGTCTCAAGATAGGATATTAGCGATAGAGCTACAGTCTATGACGGTTAGGTCAGGACACCGGATGTTTGGTTATATCGAGTAAATAGAATTGAAATTTCTTCTATTACGGAATTCGATATAGGAACACCATATTTGGTTATATCGAGTAAATAGAATCATTGTTCCTTCTATTACGGATTCGATATAGGAACACCACATCTGGAAACCGGGATCCCTAGACTAGGATTGAGTCTAGTCTGAATTGTAGAGTTACGAGCATTGTCGACAGTCTGTGAGTGATTATGTTTCAGATTTTGATACATATTGTTGTTACCTGTTACATGCTTTATATTCGTTTATATGATTGCATGTTTCGTTGATTTATACTGGGATTTTATTCTCACCGGAATTATCCGGCTGTTGTCTTGTTTGTATGTGTACATGACAACAGGTAGTACAGGATCAAGGTCCAAGAAATGAGGAGAGATCGTGATAGAGTGGAGACTTCGGACTTGGATGTATATAGGGTTGTGACACTTGATATGTAGATGTTGAACCTTAGTTTTACTAATTTGTAGACGGCACAGAATTTGTACTTTATTTTATACTGAGTTGTATATTAGTTTGATTTCACTACGTTCCGCAGTTTAAAAAGGATAAAAAATTTAGACCCTGTTTTATAATTGATTAATTAGTCCCAATGATGATTAAGAACTTGATTAGCGTCCGAGTCCCCACAATAATAATAATAATAATAATAATAATAATAATAATAATAATAATAATAATAATAATAATAATCAATCTTTCTAAAAGCGTGTCGACGGTTACATAGAGAATAAAGCATTAAAACACAAAGTTTACGTTGACTAAAGCATAATATATGGTGGCCTCAAGATTCTTTCAAGTTTGACATAAATATATTTATAAATTTAATTTTACGAAGATTTTGGATAAAATTAAAATTAAAGATATTGTTATCACAATAATAATTACGGAAAAGACAGCTTATTAAGAAATAAATGTAATCTATTAATCTATATATATATATATATATAAAAACAGAGTTTTAATTTCCCGCCAAAATGTCATTTCTAAAAAAGAAAAATATTGATACATGTGTACTGCAATAAATTATCACTTTAATTATTTTTTGCATTGATTGTATCAATTCACTTAATTCAATTTTAATTTAATTAATTTTATATTAATTCAAATTTAATTTATGTATTATATGTTTTTTATTTTTTTACTCAAATATATATATATATATATATATATATATATATAAATAGAGTTTTTGACAAAAATAGTAATTTTCCGCAAATATATTATTTTTAAAAAAGGAAAGATTTATCATAAATATTGACATATGTGTACTGCAATAAATGATCACTCCAATTATTGATTGCATTGATTATATCACTTCATTTAATTCAATTTTAAATTTAAATAATTTTTATATTACTTCAAATGAATTTATGTATGATATGTTTTTTTTTATTTTTTTACTCAAATTAAAACTAAACTTTATTGAAAATATAAACTATATCAAAAAATTTGTATTGATTATATCAATCAGTTTAATTAAAAACTGCATAAATAAATTTAAAATACATATGGTTGCAATGTTCAGTATCACTCATAAGGTAAATAATTCAAAAATAATTTTTTCGATTTTAAGTATTTTTCTGCCCAAGTTACTTACTGAAAAAGAAATACAATATCTAATTAGTTTATTTAATTTTTTTAAAATAAAATTGTTTGAGTGTTAAAAGTTATCACTACAACAAGGTTTTTCAATTAACATTAATTTACCATTTAGTAATCATAATTTTTTTAATCCCAAAAACATATTATTTCAAAATTATCTTAATTTGAAAGAATTAATGTGTTGTAGTTTTCTTCCAAAACCATATGTATATTGTATAATTTAAATTCTCTTTTTAAAAATTCAAATAAGATAGCACAAAAAAACTAAAAGAGATAGATTCAAAATAGCTTCAAATTGACATTAAATTACTCTCAATAAATATGTATATTACTCTCAATAATCAGAAATGTTTGACACCGAATGCATGCAATTCGAGATCTTCATAATTTAAAAGAGTTAATGTATGGTATAATTCTGTCAAGAGCATCCAATGTATAGTTTTTGTCTCTTGGGATGTCTTATTTGAATTTTAAATTATAAATAATGCAATATTGTATATTGTATTAGAAACCATTTTTATTCTATTTATCTTACTAAATTTATCTAATCCAAAATTGAGTTGAATCTTTCTAAGATGTAATGTTCATTTAAATTTAGATTTGTTTGTTGTTATGAACTACATGCATATGGAAACAACGAGAACAACGAGACATTAAGTTTGAAATATACCTTTCATGATCGAGAAGTAAAAAATATTATTCATCTATTTGTATAAAATTTTGATTATTACGTATTACTAATGTGATATTCTTCTCTGTTACAAAGTTCACGGATACATGATAATATAAAATTCCCGTAATGGAGATTATTAAACCAATTCTAAAGAATGTGAACATCTTATTAGAAGATACCTCATAAAATGTATTGACATTGTTTTGGAATACACATAATAAATGTTAATAAAATAACTTTTCTGATTTATACATAATTTTCTTATGATCATATTTTCATTTTTCTTTCGAAATAATAGGCTGTTGTGTTTATGATGAAGAGATTTTGTAAATAAAATCACAACCCATTTGGATAAAGATATTGATGAAACAATTATTGTTATCATTCAAATGTGTCAAACACGTGTCATGTCACAAAATTGTTGGTGAATGTGGATTTAGACGAAATTACTGAATTTTTAAAAAAATATTTTTCATTCATTTTAATTATTATGATTTAAAAATATTTTTTTGTCACATGTTAAACAATAATAATATGTAGATTCTCGAAAATTAAAGAATTAAATATGTATTAAGGTTGGTGGCCGACATCAATATATTAAACAGGATAACCATCATGTCATTGTCTTAGGCTAACACAATCTAAAATTTTGATATATGATACTGATTATTAGGCAAAAAAATTAATCCATATGCGTTGTATTTAAGAAAGTTTTTTAAAATTAGCGAAAAAATAGTTTTATTTTTATTTTTTATAATTATATTATTTTTTTCAATTTAAATATCTAATCATTTTTCACTGATTTTTAAAAATATCAGCCCGTGCATCGCACGGGTTAAATACTAGTATTTATAAAAACAGAGTTTTGACGTATTTGAAAAAAATTGTGAAAATGTATTTCCTAAAAAAGAAAATAATTATATTATATCATATAAATATATGTGAAATATATTAAATATTAGCAACTAAACACGTAATCAAATGTGAATTTTTTTATTTTTTTTTAAAAATTAAAATTTGAATATATTTTATTTGAAAATATAAACTATGTTTCAAATGTCTGTTTTGTTATATTATTTAATTTAATTTTGGTTATGATTTTGGATTTTGTGTTATTTTTATATTTTAGTTATATATATTCTCTAAAATAATGAATAAAATATAAAATTTTATATAATATTACATTTTTCAACTTTTAACGAAGAGTTTCATCTTGAATTTTGATAAATTTATTTTCTCTAAATTGATATTAGTATTATTATATATCTTAATTAGAACTTGGTATGAATATTTTTAAAAATGTTCTAAAAATAATTATTATTTTTTATTACAAATGACAAGAATTTTATTTATCTTTTAAAATTTTGATAGACAAAATAAAATATGATTTTTAAATATTCTTTTATATTGTTTTTATTAATAATTGTTCTTCTAACTCAAGATATATGTGACAATAGTAAATAAATCAATTTAACAGTCATAAGATTGTTATCCACATTTGAAAGTTATTTCAATTGATATAATCATTTTTGATATAATAGTTAATCATTTTTGATATAACAGTAAATAATAAAAATGTAATAGTAAATAATTATTCAAATACACGTACTTACTAATTTTAATAATTAATTACATAAAACAAAATCTCGTGCATGACAAAGATAAATACTAGTTAATTACAAACAAGAATATTGAAACTCCGATTTCTTTAAATACAGCCTTTATCACAAAAATTATATGAAACAATGTCAATTTTTTGAGACGAATATCCGATCGAACCGAAAACGTATTAACTTTTCACTTATACATAGGAGTAGGTCTCATGTGAGACCGTCTCACGGATCTTAATCCGTGAGACGGGTCAACCCTACCCATATTCACAATAAAAAGTAATACTCTTAGCATAATAAGTAATACTTTTTCATGGATTACTCAAATAAGAGATCCGTCTCACAAATATAACCCGTGAGACCGTCTCACACAAGTTTTTGCCTATACATAGTGGGATCAACCCTTCTCCCGATAGTTTCTTTTAAGTCTTGACCACTCTCGAGACTCTGTTTTATTTTTCGGTGCTTGAAAACAGAGCACATTCAAACTTACACATCAGAAACAATCTAAACGCATAGATAATATATAGATCTTTAGATTTAAATACCCAATAATTTCATACTCGAAACCATGCATAAATAAATTCTTTACTTACAAAAAAGAGTACAAGTGAAATGACTTCCATATCCTTCAATTTTAAAAATTTAGCTTCAGAACCACATTCACCGCCCTCTTCCCAGAGCGGCGGCCCCACATCCCATCGCCACCGCATCCACCAAAAAATCATCCAAACCGCCGCGGAGACCACTACTTTCGCCGGTGAACAGGGAAATCTGCCGCACAAGACACAACTAGAGCACAACAAACTCTGTTTATTTCCATATAGTAAAACCAGAGCACACACAACACACTCGCGAACTGTCCATATCAAACAAGCTTACACAAAGAAACGAAACAGAATCACACATAAACACGAAGAATTATATTGAAAAAACAAGCAAGAGTCTTAGCTTCTCGTCTCGTCGCCGCCGATAGAACACGTCAGTCCCCTCTCAAGAAGCGCGCAGAGAACTCGAAAGCATACTCCAACATTCTAAACAGGCTTGAGAAGATTCGGCGCTTCACGGCCCCGCGGACGGGGATGGGAGGAAAAAATGGGCTGCGGCCCAATTTGATGATCTTGGGATCGTCGGAAAATGCAAACGCCTTCTTCTTCGTTGAACTAGAATCGAAGATTTTGTTGATTTGTGCCATTATTGTAGGTAGGAAGCAGATTCTGTGGGGAGTTTGGGCTGTTGGAACTTGGAAGAAACGAGTTGCTCAATGGAGAGAACTGAGGTTTCTATGTAAGCGCGTGGCCAACCAACCCTGAAAGGATTGTTATCGGACTTTGATTATATTAAGGACAAATTTACCATCACAATTATTTTCTAATTAAATAACTTTATTCATTTTATCCTACCGTCCTAACACCACGTGGACGCATATTATTTGTTTCTTTACGTTTTTATTTCACAAAAACTCTATTTCTTTATGTTAATTTTACAAATTTTGACCTATGACATTTGTTGTGAAAAATTATTTTTTGAGTCGAAAACATTATTTTTTAAAAAAAATATAAATCCATAAAATAGTCTTACATATAATCTAATTTTCATATAAATATGATTTTCCATATTAAGATATTAAAACTACAACCAAAATATCACGTGAAAAAATTACAAATATTAAAATTAATTATATATTGTTGTGAAAAAGTAAAAAATTATGATAAAAAGTAAAAATCTCAAACTCTAAAAATTTACCAAATTACACACTTTATAATATTTTTTTCTCTACTCAATTGTGATTTTCTTCACAAATGAGAGATCTATTTATAGAAATTTTTTACAAATAATCCAAAAATAAAATACATCATTACCTACATCATCACACACAAATTTCAAATTTTTACAACTCTTATTTTCAACATTCAAATATTCAACATTCAAATATTCAACATACAAATTTTAAATATATTTTTCAAAACTCCCCCTTGTGATGATGATCATGATACGATGATGTCTTCATTACATGTTTTTGTACTGCCTCGTTAAAAACCTTACTTGGAAAAACCCATTGGGATAAAAACCATAGTAAGGGAAAAAGAGTGCAGTTACATAAACTCCCCCTGATGTTGACATGCACAATTCTTCACAAATTTCGTAGATTGCGCATCCCAATATTATATATGTGTTTTCTGAATTGTCGTAGTAAGTGTCTTTGTGAAGAGATCTGATGAGTTTTCACTTGATTGAATGTGACGAACATCAATACATTTATTCTTCTCAAGCTCCTTGGTGAATGCGAAGAACTTAGGAGGAATATGTTTAGTTCTGTCGCGTTTTATGTATCTTTCTTTCATTTGAGCAACACATGTAGCATTATCTTCATATAGTATCACAGGCTTCTCGTCGAATGATAATCCGCATGAGATTTGGATATGTTGGGTCATTGATTTTAACCACACACATTCACGACTTACTTCATGTAGTGCAATAATCTCGGCATGATTTGATGAAGTTGTTACGAGCGTTTTTTTTTTGTGAACGCCAAGAAATTGCAGTGCCTCCACGAGTAAATATATATCCAGTTTGGGAACGTGCCTTGTGTGGATCAGATAAGTATCCAGCATCGGCATAACCAATTATACTTGGATTAGCATCTTTTGAATACAAAAGTCCCAAGTCTGTCGTTCCTCGTAGATAACGGAATATATGTTTAATTCCGTTCCAGTGTCTCTTTGTTGGATATGTGCTAAATCTTGACAACAGATTCACGGCAAAAGATATATCAGGCCTTGTACAATTTGTAAGGTACATAAGGGCACCGATAGCACTTAGATATGATACTTCTGGACCAAGAATATCTTCATCATCTTCACATGGACGGAATGGATCCTTTTCTATGTTTAATGATCTAACAACCATTGGAGTACTTAAAGGATTTGCTTTATCCATATTAAAACGTTTAAGGATCATTTCTGTATAATTTGTCTGGTGAACAAATATTCCGCATTCTTTTTGTTCAATTTGTAAACCCAGACAATACTTGGTATTTCCAAGATCCTTCATTTCAAATTCTTCCTTCAAGTATGACACAACTTCTTGAATTTCCTTATTCGTTCCAATAATGTTTAAATCATCAACATATACAACAATAATTACGCATCCGGATGTTGTTTTCTTAATGAAAACACAAGGGCATATTGAATTATTTACATATCCCTTTTTCATCAAGTGATCGCTTAGTCGATTATACCACATTCGACTTGATTGCTTTAACCCATATAATGATCTTTGTAATTTCACAGAATAATATTCTCTGGGTTTTGAACTTTGTGCTTCAGGCATCTTAAATCCTTCAGGGATTTTCATATATATATATATATATATATATATATATATATATATATATATATATATATATATATATATTACTATCAAGTGATCCATATAAGTAAGCTGTAACAACATCCATAAGACGCATTTCTAAATTTTCAGATACCGCCAAGCTAACCAAATACCGAAACGTAATTGCATCCATCACGGGAGAATACGTTTCTTCATAATCTATTCCAGGTCTTTGAAAAAAACCTTGTGCAACAAGTCGAGCTTTATATCTTACTATTTCATTTTTCTCATTTCGCTTTCGAATAAAAACTCATTTGTATCCAAAAGGTTTTATACCTTCAGGTGTAAGGACTATAGGTCCAAAAACATTACGTTTATTTAGCGAATCCAATTAACCTGGATGGCATATTTCCATTTTATCCAATCTGCCGATTTTTACATTCACCAAAAGATTTTGGTTCATGATCTTCGTTATCATTTATGATGTCGATTGCCACATTATAAGAAAATATATCATCAATTTCTTCTATATCTTTTCGGTTCCATATTTTTCCAGTATTAATGTAATTGATAGAGATTTCATGATTCTCGTCAGTTTGTGGTTCTGACAGAATATTTTCATCATCATGTGTTTCTTCAGGAACATCATTCTCTATTTTGTGATCATCATGTGTTTCTTCAGGAACATCATTCTTTATTTTGTGATCATCGTGTTTCTCTATGAATTTTCTTTTTCGAGGATTTTTATCCTTGGAACCGACTGGCCTTCCACGCTTCAGGCTTTTAATGACATAATGAGTATCTTCCATTTGTTTATTGGAATTTCAATTCGAGCAGGGGCATTTGCAGCATGTATATATGATTTAGTTACTCCTTTTGTGTCTGCAAATGCATCTGGTATTTGATTTGCTATTCTTTGCAAGTGCACAATTTGATGTACATCTTTTTCACATTGTTTTGTTCTTGGATCCAGATGTAATAATGATGATACATACCATGTAATTTCCTTTTCGGTATGTTTCTGTTCTTCCTCTAACATTGGGAAGATTTCCTCATTAAAATGACAATCAGCAAAACGTGCTGTGAACACGTCGCCTGTCTGAGGTTCAAGATATCGAATGATTGATGGACTATCATAACCGATATAAATTCCAATCTTTCTTTGAGGTCCCATTTTCTTTCTTTGTGGTGGTGCAATAGACACATACATCATACATCCAAAAATTCTCAGATGAGAAATGTCTGGTTCTTTACCAAATGCAAGCTGCAATGGGGAGTATTTATGATATGCACTTGATCTGATGCGAATTAATGAAGTAACATGTAAAATTGAATGTCCCCATATAGAAATAGGGAGTTTTGTTTTCATAATCATTGGTCTAGCAATCATTTGCAGACGTTTAATCAATGATTCAGCCAATCCATTCTGTGTATGTACATGAGCACATAATGCTCAACAATGATTCCCATAGACATACAATAATCATTGAATGTCTAGGAAGTAAATTCACCAGCATTATCAAGTCTAATTTTCTTGATTGTATAATCGGGAAATTGATTCCTCAATTTTATTATTTGAGCAAGTAATATTGCAAATGCAACATTTCGAGTCGACAATAAACATACATGTGACCATCTGCTGGAGGCATCAATCAATACCATAAAGTATCTGAATGGTCCACATGATGGATGAATTGGTCCACAAATATCACCCTGAATACGTTCAAGAAACATTGGTGATTCAGTTTGGATTTTGGCTGGTGATGGTCTTATAATAAGTTTTCCAAGAGACCATGCTTTACATTGAAACTTATTATTCTGAAAGATCTTCTGGTCTTTCAGCGGATGACCATATGTATTTTCTATAATTCTTCGCATCATTGTTGAACCAGGATGTCTCAATCGATCATGCCAATTGGTTAATATTGAAGAATTATCAACTACCATGTTTGATTCAATGAGACTTATATGTGTATAATGCAATCTAGTAGGGAGCATTGGTAGTTTTTCAATCACATATTTCTTTCCTGATTTATATGTGGTAAGACACATATATTTCTTATTCCCTTCATTCATTGTTTGATTATCATAACCATGGGAATATATATCATTAAAACTCAACAAATTTTTTTTCGATTGCGGTGAATATAAAGCATCATTGATAAAAAATTTTGTACCATTAGGTAACAAAAAATTGTGCTTTACCACATCCTTTAATCAAGTCTACATGACCTGATATTGTATTCACCGTTGTTTTTGTTGGTTTTAGTTCCAAGAAATATCTTTTATCTCGGAGGATAGTGTGCGTTGTACCACTATCGGGTATGCAAACTTCAACTTTGCTCATAGCATTTTCCATATTTGAACTTCAAAAAAATATGCAATGAAATAAAATTACTGGCAATATATATTTAAATACAACACATATCATAATTATACAATAAAACATTATTACATGAAAAATAAATTATTGTACATTTATATTCTACCACTATATTGTTTATTTTCAGAGAAATCGTTGAGAAAATCTGTAGCATCAATATTGTTCATTTCTATCCCACCAACATATTGATCATTCCCAGAGAAATCATTCATAAAATCACCAGCATCAAAATGAGTTGAATCACTCAAACGGTTACTACGTTCAGTGAAGTTGGTCTCCTTTTCTTTCCCCTTTAATGATTCTTTATAAAGTTTACAAAGGTGCTCAGGGGCTCGACAAATTTTGGACCAATGTCCTGGAGTACCACATCTGAAACAAGAACTTTTATATCTTTTTGAGTGATTCTCATTAACACTTGTATTCTCATGATGCCTTTTCAGTGGATGGTTTGGGACGCTCTTTTGAGATGAGTTATAAAAGTAACTATCTCGATTATTTTCAAAACCACGGCCGCGTCCACGACCAAGACCAATTTCACGTCCACGGCCACGACCTCGACCTCGACCTCGACCTCAACCTTGTCTTTGAATTTGATTTTGGTTTCCAGGTTTAAATTCATTTTTATTTACAGCATTTACTTCTGGAAATGCTGTTGATCCAGTGGGTCGTGACTGATGATTTCTCATTAATAGCTTGTTGTTCTTTTCCGCCACAAGAAGACAGGCGATGAGTTCAGAATATCTCGCAAATCCACGTACTCTATATTGTTGCTGTAGAGTAATATTTGATGCATGAAATGTGGAAAATGTTTTTTCAAGCATCTCAGATTTTGTGACCTCATGTCCACAAAATTTTAGCTGCGAGATTATTCGATACATCGCTGAATTATAATCACTGACTTTTTTAAAATCTTGGAATCTTAACATATTCCATTCATCACGGGCGGTCGGAAGTATAACTTCCCTTACATGTTCAAATCTTTCTTTCAATCCTTTCCACAGAGCCATAGGATCTTTTTCGATGAGATATTCACATTTTAAACCTTCATCGAGATGTCGACGTAAAAATATTATAGCTTTTGCTTTTTCTTGTGACGAAGATATACCATTTTCTTTAATGGTCTCACTTAGACCCAATGACTCAAGATGCATTTCTACATCTAGAGTCCATGGTATATAGTTCTTTCCCGTGATGTCGAGCGCAACAAATTCGAGCTTTGTTAAATTTGACATGGTGGTACTAAAAAAAATTACGATGCATTTTATTAGTTAATGAATATTGCAATACAAAGTAATGGATAAACAACAAGTACAAGTATTTGTAAAAATAAAGAAAACACACGAGGAGGATATTCTCCGATCAATAGAAGACTCGTGAGTATGATAACCAAAATAATTAAAAATAACCTTGAGAAATACATCTTCTTTTTTTTCGAAAAATTTGATGAAGAATAATTTTTTAGAGAAGAAGAGAAAGTTGGAGTGATTGAATGTGTTTGTGAGATCATATTTATAGGGCAAAAACTAGCCGTTTTTTTACCATTTATGACCGTTAGTGTACAAAAAAATAAAGGTATGTATTTGTATAATTTTATGGTAATAATATGATGTATATAATATTAGACATGTTTAAATAATTATATACATCATATCATATTATTATAATGAGTGTCATAATTTATTTTGTTTAAAAACCTTATAGGCTTTTATACTTGTCGTATCCCTTACCGGGAGTGTGGGATGTCGTCTTAACATCCTCCCAGGATTTATAACAAGTTTATGAAAAAATTATTTTTATTATTTTTATAATAACATTATATTGTATATTAAATAAATACACAATAAATAAATAACAGTAAAATAAATATTATTACTTTTGTTACCTTTTTCTTCTGTTTGGAGCTTGGAAAAGTATGTAGGTCTTTTAGAGCTTCGTGCTGATAACGTGTTGTGAAAAAACAAAAATTTATGGTAAAAAGTAAAAATCTCAAACTCTCAAAATTTACCAAACTACACACTTTATAATATTTTTCTCTCTACTCAATTGTGATTTTCTTCACAAATGAGAGATCTATTTATAGAAAATCTTTACAAATAATCCAAAAATAAAATACATCATTACCTACATCATCACACACAAGTTTCAAATTTTTACAACTCTTATTTTCAACATTCAAATATTCAACACACACATTTTAAATATATTTTTCAACATATATATATTTAGTTATTTAAAAAATAAATTTAGAGTTCTTATTAAGTGATAATGTACGATGAATGAGAGCATCTTTGGAGCAATGGATGTATCCGCATTAGTGTGAAGCCGAGGACGACGATAGAGTTGTTATAATAGGTGTCTAGCGAGTTAATTTATGACTTCAACTTTATCGATTTTAATATAAAAACAATATTTATTTTAATAATATTTTACGATTTTATCAAATTATAACATTTATTTTATCTGTATACTAATGCAATCTGCATAGATAAAGTGTTTGAATATATAATAGATATCATGAGGTTTTTCTCTCAGTGTAAGATCGTTGAACTAATTAGGAAATATACAATATATTCTAAACAGGTTCCTAGTCGACTCAAAGATACATCACATCTTTATTGAATTCATATGCAACTCTCGATATAAAAATGGTTGCTAATTTGATCGAAATATATGAATTGAAGGGACCGTACTGTATACTAGCCATAACTTAAGGTTCTTGCATGCACCATGATCCATAGAAGCTCTTATCAAGATCTGATAAATGTAATCAGACTTGAGTTCTAACATTCTTAATCAAAGGATTTATGAAAATAATTGGGCTAATTAGAGTAAGCCTAAATAAGAATAAATCTTAATTTGAATCACAAGAATGTGTGAACTCATGGCTAGCTGTATCTCTGAACCATTGAAGATCATAAGTATTGGATTCTGTGTCCTTGTTGAGATAGTCAAGTTCCAGGAATTGAATTTGGTGATTGTAGTTTAATGAAGATCAAATAAAACACTTATAGAGGAGTTTATAAGTGTTTATTCAATAGAATGAAAGAAATAAAAGTTAGCTTAAATGCTAATTGAGCAAAGAAAGTGGAACTTCCTGTTTTGGTGAAAAAGTTCACAAAACTGGCAACTGCAAAAAAATTTATCAGTATAAATTTTTATCTTCGAAATTTTCAATATTCATTATATGAACAAAATTTATATCCTTGATACATTAGTGTTGTCGGATCGTCAATAGGCATTGTAATAAGCTCACAATTATTTATTTAGTGAATTTAAAATTTGCTATTTAAATAATAGTATTATTAGTAATGACTACTAATATGTACAAAATTCTGATAAAAGATTATAGAGGGGTCACAAAGTTTCCGATCGGGGACTTAATTTGATGATCAAAGGATGGAGATCCGTTCGAAATTATTTACAAGGGCGAATATCTCCGCTTGAAAAGCAGAATAGTTTAGAGCTAGCATTGAATAAGAAAAGGTAACAATTCTAAATACCCTATGGATGTTTAAATTAATACGACACACAAAAAGCGTTTCGAACGTCGAAACAAAAATTTGAAACTTCAATTGTGCCTTAGGTGCGAGAAAACAGTACTCCAACATTGTTATCAGAGCCAATGTTTCTCAATCGTATGTTTTATCTAAATCACGTTGAGTAGTTTATTTCCAACTCCGTTTGAAATTCTTGAAAAATAATCATTCCTGAAATGTAATTTTTCAAAACAAAATAAACATTTTTTCACGACTGCCCGGAAAAGTTCCATACAGTGCGCGCGGGCAGCCGCTGCACCAGACAGGTGGTGCATTGCTTGCCCAAATTTTCAAACAAAAAAAATTAAAGGTGGGCAGGGCTATGCGTAGCGCTAACCGCTGGGGATGTTGCCTGAATAGTTCGGGCAGCGGGCAATCGCCCTGCCCGAATTGTTCGGGTAGCGCAATAGGGGCTCAGGCTTCGCTGCCTGACAGGAACTTCCTTTTGGGACGTCCTGATGAATTTTTTTCAAATTTTCAAAATTTTTGGGTCAAAATTAATATTTTATGAAAATTGATCAAATTAACCATTCAAAATAAATTTTAATTAAATTATGTAATTTTCTCACTAAATAAATAAAGAAAATTAGATTTTAATTATTTTATGGTAAAAGTGTTTTTATAAGAAATGTAATTAATTTAAGTTAAATAAAAATGTTTGTTTAAGTTATTAATTATGACAGTTATTGATAATTTACAAGATACATGGTTTGTTAATAATATGTGATATTATGACATTAATATAATATTTGATATTATATTATAAAAAGATGATCGAGAGCCAAGACCAAATTGCTAAGTATATGTTATGATATTTTACATGTTGTGTTTTAATTGTTTGATAATTATTTAAAGAGTGGACCTGATTTATGGCATGTTCACACCCCTAAATTTGTATCCCGATGTGCATGAAAAATTAATGTAAAATATTATATTTAGTGGGAGATCAAGATTTAATATGGTTCCAGATCCTCGAAATGATTTTGAAACTCAAAGACATGTAAAATATTATAAGTATATGTAATATTGCATTTGCATCCCTGCATTTGTGTAGGTTTGGACACGGATACATATATGGCTCATCGATTATTGATCATCTTTTATTATTTATAATACATGTGATATATTATAAACAATCAGTATGTTGGTTATTATTAATATAACAACAAGAGTTGCATGAATCCAGCAAGCAGAGAAACAAACATGACTCAATTTTTTAAATTTAATGATGAGACATTTTTTTTAAAAATAAAATCCCTAATTTTGGATAATATCCAAAATTTAAATCAAGCTCATTAAAAAGAAAGTTTAATATTTTCTTGCCTTTCATCAACAGTGCTTGCATGACAGACGTTTCTCGCGGTCAGTGTCTGATTCTTATTATTGGAGAGGCTTGGATACCGGAAAGCTGTGGCTTCTACTGACATGTTTTATGTGAACTACGTGGAACTCCCATGACTTTGGCTCATATTCTTTGGGGATCTCATGGTTACCATCCACTAAGGTTCAAAATTGATGGGTCGGGCTCGACAATTGAAGAGGAAGGAGATCATATTATTGATCCCTCCTCAAACGTGAGACAAAATTACGTAAGGATTGCAAGGGATTGCAATTGAGCTCTAACTTTTAGAAATTCTGATCGACTGATATTATTCGGGATCATTATTTATCAATTGGACTTTGTGTACTCACTAAGTAAATAATCCCTCTGATTATCAGTTACACCTAGAAGATGTAGCTGATTATTAGTCTTTGCTCCCAACCATTTTGGATTTCCCGTTTTCCTCAGAGGGTGGTGAAAATATCAAAATACCGGGAGGTAATTCATAAAAACAAAGTTCATATTTTATGTCTTATAAAATATTTTAAGATAGTTAGTGATGTTTATTTTGTTTTCATTTTTACTATATTTATTATGTCGTCACGAAATCCTCTATCTGTTATACTTCATCAATACAAGCTAACCGGACCTAACTACCTCGATTGGCTGAGAAATTTTAAAATCGTTTTAAACTACGATAAAATACCATATGTGCTCAAGAAAGTTCCTCCAAAAGAGGCTGCTGCCAATGCCTCTGCTAAGGAATTGGCTAAGCTTGAGAAATGTTGGGACAATGATCTACAAGCAAAGAGCTATATGTTGGCATCTATGTCAAACGAGTTGCAAAGACGGTTTGAGGAAGCTGTGAATGCTGCTGACATTTACGGCCACCTGCAAGAGTTGTATGGTGAACTAGCACGTCCACTAAGGCACGATACTGTCAAAGAGCTCATTACATCATGCTTGCTAGAAGGGACCTCGGTCCATGCTCATGGAGTGAGGATGATTGATCTTATCGAGAAGTTGGTGGGCTTGGACCTTGTTATTTCGAATGAATTGTCCAAGGACATTCTATTGTTGTCACTGGCATCGTCGTCTGATGGGTTTGTGATGTACTTCAATATGAAAAAATTGGAGGCCAGCCTTGAAGAGTTGGTTAACATGCTTACACGTTATGAAGTCAACATCAAAAAGGAAAACATGTTTTCCTCGTGGATTCTTCGTTAAGGAAAACGAAAGGCCCAAAAGAAAAGGAGAAGAAACGTTCTACTCCTTTAAAAAACCAAGTAAGAAGCATGATTCAAATACTTCTAATGGGCCCAAAACCATTTTTGAGAGTGTTATCGGGCTTGATTTGTTTATTCTAGAGCCTAATTGGCCCAAAACCATTTTTTCTTTAAGTATTATTATTGGCCCATTCTAGAGCCTAATGGGCCCAAAACTTGAGCAGCAATCATCCCTCTCTCATTCGGCAGCACCAACTCGTATTTTCCGCAGCCAACTCAAAAAATTTCTCAAAACTTTCAGAAAACTCATCCCCCCCTCTCCGGTGCGAGTTCTACGCAAGAATCTTCAAGTTTTTGAGCATGAAAACGCCAAGGCACGCATGGATCCCTTTTTTCTCTACATTCACGCCAATATTATGGTGAAATATATGTAAATGCATGAGAATTTATTTATCTAACTTAGGGTTTCGTTTTTATGCAAAGATTTGAAATGAAAGTGCATCCTTTTGTTTCATTCTCATGTTTTCTTGATTATGGTGCAAGGGGATGCAAGAATTAGGACCTTAATGGGCTGAACATGTCGAGGATCAAGGTATGATAGGTGCTGGAGTCTCGAGTTGTCGAGCTTGAGAGGGAATCATCCGGATCGAGAGCTTTGTTCAAGGTGTCGGGTAGATCGGATGATAGGAGGGAAAGCTGACGGTGCAAGGGTGGCTACAGGCCTTGGACAAGACTCTGGTGGGTCTTAGTCATGTCCTGGAAGGGCTCAAACACCGCTGGTCTTGACCTTAGGGCCGCACGAGGGAGACAAGAGAAGGGAGTGTCACGATTGTGCGTTTTTGGTGGCTAGCGAGTGGTTGTGACTTGAAGCATGCATGGGGCTGTGAGCTGGGGTTAGGTCTATCCAAGAGGGTCCTAAGATGGGCTAGGAAGGGCTGGTCCAAGCGGGTTAGGTCTAGGATTGATAAAACACGAGTTTGGCGCGACTAGGGTTTGAGGATTAGCAAGGGCCAAAAAATCCAGCAGCTTGCAGGGGCTGTTCGAGGGGCTTAGTAGTCTGGTCTAGATGTTTTAAGGGCTGTTAGGAGGTGATTAAGTTGTGTTAAAAATTTGAGAAAAATTTGGTTAAGTTTCGGATCGATTCGGGTTAAAACCGGGACCCCGGTCCAAGTTTTAAAACGAACCGTATATGTTTTGGAAGGGGCTCGAGTTTACATCTAACCCGAAACCATCTCGGGTAGCCCTAGACATTGCGCCACATGCTTACTGAAGTCTTCAGGCTGCTCGTGCTAAATATTTTTTAAAAAAATCTACACTGCCCATGAAAGCGATGTTGCGCTGTCTGCAAGGGGCCGTTGGCGTTGTCCAAAACTGTTTCAAGCATAAACACTCAATTTTTTTTTTGTTCTTGATTTTCAAAAATATTTTTTATGGCACCACAATTAGTGGAACAATTTCTTTTGTGGTTAGAAATATTTATAATCAACATGATTTAAACAATTAAACAGAACAAATTATACGATTGAGAAACCTTGGCTCTTATACTATTACTAGAATATCGTTTTCTCACACCCGATACATAGCGGAATTTTAAAAATTTTAAATTTTTAGTTTTGATAATAAAAACTTTAATTGGGTGTCATATGATTCTAAATCCATCCATATGATGTTTGTTAAAAGTTTACATTTAATCATTAACGCTCGACACCAACTATTTCAGATTTTAAGTGGAGATATACCTTCTTTTAAATCCTAATGAACGATCTAATGGATGTCGTCTTTCTTCAATATCCAAGAATTGGGTCCACGATTGAAATCTTTGCTCATAGTCTATATTGTACTAGAAATATAGACATAATTTGCATTGAGAATCAATTGTCGGAAAACGGTAAGATTCCGACGGTCGCACGACAGTGACACTGTAACGCCCCAGATTCGATTACTATCCTCACTGTATCAAGACGGGTCTTTCCAGCGTGCTTATGTCCTCACTCACACGCATCTTGGGAAACTTCTCAGGAGGTCACCCATCCCAAAATTTCCCCAAGTCAAGCACGCTTAACTTTGGAGTTCTTATGTTATGAGCTACTGAAAAGAATATGTACTTTCGTGATATGAGTACTACCTAGGGGTGCAAACGAACCGAATCGAGCCGAATAATAGTAAAAAAGTCAGGCTCGAATTCGGCTCGAAATAGGTATATTCGAGTTCGAGCTCGATTCGAAGTTCGATAATTTCAAATATTTGGGCTCGAGCTCGGCTCGAAATGAAGTTCGAGTTCGAGTTCGGCTCGAAATATTCGAATATATTCGTGAACTATTTGAATTATTGCTCGGATATTAAGGTTCGAAAGCTCGAAATGCTCGAAATATTCGAAATGTATATATATATATAATTATATTATATTAATAAAATATTAAGACTCGCGAACTATTCGCGAGCTATCGAACAAAATAATTTGGGCTCGAGTTCGGCTCGAAAAAAAGTTCGAACGTGTTCGAGTTCGGCTCAAATTCGATAAGTTCGAATACGAATTGAATATTTATCGAGCCGGCTCGAAAAACTCGCGAACATGTTCGGTTCGTTTGCAGCCCTAGTACTACCAATCAAATCTTTTAAGCCCTCTTCAACTGTACAGTCCATTACATTGAACACTCTTAGAATCCCTCTCATTCTGATGTGGGATCGGTTCATTCATGTTCCCTCCACCTAGAAGCCTGCCAGAAACCGCTCATTGTCCGTGCAACCTTGTGGCACCGGCGATCACCTCCCGCCCTCTTCGGCCCCGGGCCTCACAGACACGGTGAGGTAGCAACGGCGTACAATGGTGGAAGGGAGGTCTCAGTCATGGGTTGTCCTCGAGAGGTGGTGGCCTAAATTGAGAGTTGTGAGGAGAGAGAGAATCTAGATTTTGTCAAATCTTGGTATTGATATGTTGTTTTTAATCAACCTTTGATTAAATATATTTTCCGTTTCTCAAGTGTACATGATTCTTCTAAAACTAAGAGTTTCTCCTTTGCAGATCTCATGTATATCTAAGAGGCTCTTGTAGCACCCCATAACTTTAAATGGTATTTACATATATTATATTTTATTACTAAAATTTATTAATTATTATATTTTAAATATATATATATATATATATATATGAATGAAATAACTAATATATTATATTTATATATACAGATTCATACATGCATACATACCTACATACCATCATCATAGTTGCTTAACCAACACACCACCTCCCTTCTTGCCCAACCGATGATCGAGATTTGGTCATCATAGATTGGAGATAAGGTTTGATCATTGCCTATAAAATGCACCATTCACCTCAGGAATTTCAAAAGTTCTCAGCCTGAATTTTCGAGTTTAGGGAGTGGGTCTAGTATAGGGTGGAGTGGTGAGAGTTTATAGCTCAAAGTAGAGAAAGGGGCCAAAAATATCTTTATATACCCAAAACCCTCTCAAATATTCTATAAAAATTCCACAACACTCTCAACTTACCCAGAAATATACCACAAAAGGAGGTGTCGAAAAATAATCAGCCGATTTTTCATTAAAATTCAGAAATCGCTACTGTCCAGGAAGGGAATAGTGCCGAAAAACTCGTTTTTCAGGTACTGTTTTCACTCCCATTTTTCATACTTTTCTTGATCGTATTATACCTTAGTCCAAGCATGAAAGTTGTTCATTGTGTGTCATAGTTCTCACCCATGTCAGTAGTTTCTCGGAATCGGCACCAGAAATAGTGTTTTTCGATGGTCAAAGTAGGAGTATAAGCTACTGTTTCTTTTACGTTTCTGGCATGTTTCGGCTATGATTTAGAGAAAAGTTAAAACATAAAAGTTGTAGGAAATAAGTTTTTACATCTACTGGAGAAATATGGGCCGCGCGTGGTGGCCAGACGACAGTCACGCGCCGCTGTCATAGGCGCTTGTGGTGCACGCGCCGATGAAAAACAAAAATTTCATTTTCTGAACGTTTCTTGGTATGATTCCAGGCTACTGTACAAGTTTCGTAAATTTTAGATGAGTATTGCATTTACTGTGAATTTTTAAAGGAAAATACTATCTATAAGATCATATAAACCGTTGTGTAAATGTTCATAGCCTTCAATACTTGAAAAATATATCATTGGAAGTAGCTATGAAGTTTTATAATTTTTCGACTCACAAATTATTTATTATGATTTTTGTGAGTTAGATATTAAATGTTATGCATATCGATTAATGATAAAATAATTTCAAATATGACCTATTTTGAATTTTTTTCAGTTAACATTATAAAAATAATTGTTATAGAAAATATTGTTATTTTTGGAGTCAAATATTAATTATTGTAAATTTTAAAAATATTTTTGACTATTAGAAAATAATTTTGACAAAGAAATATTAAATAAATAAATAAAATAATTTTTTTTAACTTTTAGTCAATAAATAAAGTTTATAAAGTTATATTCTTTATTTTGTAAAAAATTAGGGATAATCTATATCAAAAAAGTGTTTACTATACTAATGATAATCACATTGGTCAATAAGATTGACTTGAACTTGGAACTCTCACTCTCATCTATAGTAAGTCTCAAGGTGAGGAAATTTTTTTTTATCGTTCTTCCTATATAGCCTTTGGCATTTGGCATCGATATTATGATATGATATATTATATTCTTTAACGATATTTACTACGGATTATTGATTTCTTACGCCTGTGCATAAATTTTGTATCTTTGAATCGCGTTGATGCATATGAAATATGCCCCATCCTGAATGTCCTTTTCTATCTTACTGACTCCTTATTCATGCCGGTACTACCTTTCCGAAATGATTGAATGCTTCAATGTAACATTCTCATTGTAATATCATCATACTAGATGTGATTCTTATCAAGCTTCCACTGAATGAAGTTTTGGTTAATCATCGAATAAATGAATGAATGACTAAATGATAACGTGATTGACAAAAACAGAGCCCTGGCAACGGACTTTGGTCTAGAGATTGAGTCCATTGAATAACGTAACTTTGGTTTGGGTATATTAGTTCACTTGGCTCATTATTCTTTACTAACCATTATTTTTGTATACTCATATAACAGGATGTTGATCCTTTTGTCTATTGTATCATTATTTTAAATTTGAGTATCATATTTACCTTTATTTAATTCTCACTAAGTCCTTAAAGACTTGACCTCTCTATTTTTCTTTATCTATTGTAATTTCCAGAGCCAGGTAACCAGGATTTGGATAAAGAAAGAAATGTCGATGTATGATCCTCCAGTTGTTGTCTGGAATAAATTTCTGCAAGGCATAATAAGTCATTTAGTCTATGAGTCAGTTTGTCTGAAATGTTTACGTCATTGTCACTCTTACCGTCTACGTTAGTTTGGATATGTAAAACTTTATCGTAATTTACTAGTACTTATATGTTTCGCTTCCGCTAATAAAGTTCTTTAATAGTTCTTATTACTGCTTGTGATACTTCTAAAGAGACAGAATTCTCTTATGAGATATTATTAGGGAATGTGGCTTTCCTTGAGGTCTAGTTTCAAGACAGGGTGTCACAGGCCCATTGATTATATTTACGATTAATTATCAAACAATATTGATTAATATACAATTATAGCGGAAAAATGGTCTAGAATACTTAAAATGGACCTCAAAACATGTAAAAAAATTCGTCATGACCTCCTCGTAAATAGAACTTGCTAAAAATTTAAAATACATGTAAAATAAAAATGACTCAAGGATGACAGTTGTATTCATAAGTAGTCACACACAAGTACTGACAAGGAATAAATAAAAAAATTCACAAGCAACAGTTCAAATAAAGCCGAAAAATCTCAAAATAGCATAAAATAAAACCAAACAAACAATAACAACTTCAAAATAATCACACAGATACACGGGGCATCCCCCAGTAAATAGACTCTTGACATAAAACTGAAAAGATTTCAATATATATAAATATACTAACTGGGAGACTTCAACTTTGATAAACAAACAATATTATCTCACTCGCGAAATCCACTGGCAGACCCTTTGTCTGGTGCTACGAAACTACTCGAGTGACCTACCTTGGTGCTCAACAACACCACAGTAGTCGCCCAGTATAAAATACAGAGGTTATGATTCTGGTATGAAGTTAAACAACAACAACAATAATCATAAATCATAAAGAAGCATATAATAAAATGGCATATGCAATGCCTGAACAGAGCTCAAAACAACGAGGTAACATGAGCCGATAAATGGTACAATAACAGGACTACTGCTCGAGCAACAACGTACTCATGCAACTAAACTACACTGTCTTAATGTCGTGATGCTAACACAAACATCCACGACATAGCATATGCATTGTGATGCTAACACAAACATCCATGATGCAGCTTCCAACAACCGATAAAAATACAACAAAAATGACCAATAATGAACAACGTACGATTTCATGTGCATATCACACAAAAAATACACCTAGAAATTGACAATCATAATTTCGGTCTGATGGATAACTCAACTCGAAAGCCGCCAACTGATTCCGAAATAATAGTCTTGCGTGTCAAGAATACTTTACAACATGAGAAACATGTAACAAGAAAGATAGGGCTCAACATGCATGTCAGAATATCATGCCTTATACTAAATGCCATAAATATGTCAAATAAATGAACACATAAATCAACGAGTTATTTAACAATCCACATAAATCATACAATTCACATAAATCATGAAACAACATAAAATGTACATGAAACAAGATTTATGGGTTATTGTCGTATGTTACCTAACTATAAGATACCTCTACCGACTTTGGACAACACACAAACTCAACTTTAATCTCATCAGCCTAATAATAAGATAACAAGCCGAATAATTTCACAATTCACTAACATAGCTAAAATAACACAACTTATTTCCAAAATTATTGAAATTGAATTTATTTTACTCAAATCCAATTTAAAAATTCAATGACTAAAACTTCATCACAATATTCCTAAAAAATCACCAACTCACATATTAATTTAAATAATTATCTATTTCACAAATTAAATTCAATATTCGACTAAAATTCCCAAAATATTCAACAAGTAATTTAATTTCTAACTTTTCAAATAAACCAATTATTTTGCTAATTCTTACTAAATAATTGTCACAATAACCTCAATAACCAACGTGTTGAGTGCGATAATTGTCCCTGCTTGGTAGAGCGATCAAATCGTGGTGCTTGAGCTGCTGTGCGGTTTAAAAGATTTGAGTTGCACCATTGCTACTAGCTGTAACTTTCGGTAAAGCGACAAGCGCTCGGTCCTATAATTGGTATCAGATCCAAGGTCACGAGTTCGATTCCCATTGATTGCAAGTAGTGCAATTATTGGGAGGGATTGTTGAGTGCAATAATTATCCCTGTTTGGTAGAGTGATCGAATCGTGGTGCTTGAGCTGTTGTGCGGTTTAAAAGATTTGAGTTGCACCATTACTACTAGCTATAACTTTTGGTAAAGCGGTAAGCATTCGGTCCTACACAACGTATTAACTTCTCAATATAATCGCACAAACTTATTCGATATTAAATCCTCAACTGAAGAATTATACCTCAAACACGTCGAACCTACAACAAATATCCGATATATATGTCAATATAGAACAATTCAAACTACAAAAACAATTTAAATCGAGTAAAATACCAAAAACAATAAAATAGTAAGTGATTTCGGGCAAGTAAAACAATTTAAATGAGTAAAACAATTTAAATCGTAGCGAGTAAAACAAATATCTAAAATAAGTCGAAGTTGTTGGATATTCGATCTTCAGTTGTAGCTCATGGTTGTCGAAGCCTTGATTGTGGGCCGCTGGCTTGCTGGCTAGAGCAAGGAAGAAAAAGGCGACGGAACAGGGAGGTCGGGGATGGGTTTTCTATCTTCTTCCTTCCCTTTTTTTAATGGGTAAGCGCATGTATATGCATATAATATAATACAAACCGGTTACTAAAAATAGTAATTCATGTCCATTTATCATGGTTTTGCATTTAACTAGCACTCATGTGTTATTTTAACTTTATATGTATTTTATTTCGTTTAAATCTCCGATATCAAAATAAATATTTTTAACACATTTTCTGAATTTATTTGACAAATTTTTTTTTTTAATTAAATAACTCAATAATTATCTTAATTATGTCAAATTATCGGATAATTACATACACGATCTTACAGAAAATCTACTAATTCAGATTTGACTAGGAAATCAACAGTTTTATTAATCAAACTATCCACACACATAAGTGATCGATGAATCCCCGACTATAAAGCATCGACTCCTATGTATGTCGTAACTACACTCAATCTCGACATCTGATGACCCTCTCTGTGTCGATAAACAAGTCAAAGTGCAGCGGCAATACATAAAGTCTATATGTTATCCCGAGTTAAAGGATTAACGGTGTACAATCATAATCAAAGACTAATTAACTAGATATACGATAACCACATAGAAAGTTTGAGTAAAGGTTGTTCAATGACTCATCCCACGAGTACTCCATCTGTATTATTGGACATCTTCGTGTCCATATATAACAATGAAACCTGGCGTTATCATTACATATGTTAATCTCGAGCTCGAGTAACCTTTATCTTTATTTTATACGACTGAATCAACTAAGAACAAATTTAGAATATAAGGTATTAGTTTTCAATAATCGACGTGATATGTACGACCTTATGTAGCTTGCATGGAGATACAAATAAATTAAATGTCATATTTTATAAACACGTAAAAATATATTATTAAAATAAAGATTGTTTATTACATAAGAGTCAGTAAAAATCAAACGACAAATCAACTTGTTGAACACCTATTCTAACGATGTCAACAAGCAAAAGAGTTAGAGTAGCTTGACATACTACAATCACTCTCCGGAGAAGATTTTGTTGCTTTCTGTCATTGTTGTAGATAGATGAAAGGAAGCAGATTTTGTGGTGCTATCGGCTGTAGGAAGAAATGAGTTTGTCTCAATGGAGAGGACCGAGGTTTCCTATATAAGCGCAGGCAACCAAATCCTGAAAGGATAATCCCTATTGATTATATTATATTATATTATATTATTATCAATATTAATTGGACATTTTCTAAGGACATCCACAGTGGTGGATATAATCCAATCCACGTCATCCAAATATCTTTTGTATCTAAATATTCACCACTGTACATCATTGAATGGTGTGCCACGAAAATATCCGGTTACAAATTTGTAACCGGATATTGCTATTTTTTTTTAAATTTTATTTTCTGGGTCGTGGTGGGTCGAGTTGGGTCGCGTGTAGTGTTTTTTTTTTGGTCGAGCACGACCCAGGCGAGGGCAAAAACTTGTGTGAGACGGTCTCACGGGTTGTATTTTGCGAGACGGATCTTTATTTTCATGGATAATCCATGAAAATGTATTACATTTTATGCACCATCAGACCGAAATTATGATTGTCAAAAGTAATACTTTTCCCATAATGGGTAGGGTTGACCCGTCTCACATATTGTGATCCGTGAGACGGTCTCACATGAGACCTACTCCCCAGGCGAGACCCAAGCAAAGTGAAGAGTTTGCTCAGTTTGCTCGACCCAAGATATTTGATTGTGAAATATGAGATATTTGAGTAGAGAAATATTTGATTGATGATGTGGATTAGGGAGTCCACAAATATTTGTAAGAAATATCCTTATTAATTGTGGATGGCCTAATAAAAGTTATTTATTCATTTTTCCCAACCGACCCCGAACCCACGTGGACACATATCTTATTAAACATAATTTTTTTTATGACTTGCAACCACCAATACATTTAACTCAATATAAATTCCTTGTGTTATAGTGTTGTTTCTTACCATTTTCCCATATAAAGATGCAAAAAAGACGACAAAAATATTCCGTGAAAAAATTACAAATAGATTTTTTTTTAAAAAATAAACATACTGAAATTTAATATATATATATATATATATATATATATATATATATATATATTTAAAAAAAATTGTAGATCTTATAAGTGTTCGTAAGATGAAATGATGATATTTCGAAGAGGCATTTTACAAAATTAGAAAATAATAATTTGTTCCTCCATGTTTCATTTTCTTAAAATAAATAAAATATACGACAAATATTTCTATGAAAAATCAATCATCAATATCACTCACTTTCACATTATTTCACATTTTTATGTTTCCGAAATTTTCCTGCTTCAATCTAATCAGCATATTACATTTTGTACAAATCATACCAAAAATGAAAAAAAAATTGGATACAAAAAGTGACTTGATTTCTAAATACACAAATGATAAAAAGTTATAAATAAACACCTGAATAGTACTCTTTACAAGAAAAACACTTTTTTCTATTCATTGTCCCAAAATATATAATTGAATGAAGCAAACATATGAAAGACTTCAATTTTACAATATTTTGTAACGACTCACTGTTAGGTAAGATTTATTTAATGAGATGAGACTCACATTAAATATAATAATAAATAAAATTGTAATCCCACATCGGAAAGTTTACAAAACTGAATGATGGATTTAGTTATAAATAGAGTTCAATTCCTTCAGTTATTGTATCCCAAAATCAAAAGTTTTCAGCTTTGATAAAAAGAGAGTGCATAGAAAAAAAAAAAGATTTTTTTCTTGAGTGCGGGAATTCTCTTGTGTGAGTTAGAGAAATTATTTTCTCGGTATACTCGGGTTTGAGAGTGTGATATATTTAGTGTATTGGTGTATACATTTGTTGTAATATTTCTTCTGGTTATAAAAGTTGCAGTGCTCCGTGGACGTAGCCTATATTGGGTGAACCACGTAAATCTTTGTGTTCTTGTTGGTTATTTTATTCCGCAATTTGGGTATTATATTATCATCGTGGTCGGCATCGCTTCAGTGTAATTTCTCAACAACTGGTATCAGAGCTTTGTTGTGAAAATTTTTAAGAATTCTGAATATGCTTTGTGGTTGCAGCTTTGTCTGATCTTCCACATTAGAAAAGATTTTTTAGATTTTTTTTGCTAAGGCTAGAGAAGTGATGGCCGGAGATTATGGATCGGGATCGAGAATCAACAAGTTCGACGGAACATATTTTATATAATTACATTTTCCAACTTTTTAATGAAGAGTTTCACCTTGAGTTTTGATGTATTTATTTTCTCTAAATTGATATTATTAGTATTATTATATATTTTAATTAGAACTTGGTATAAATATTTTTTAAAATGTTCTAAAATATAATTATTATTTTTTATTATAAATGACAAGAAATTTGTTTTTTTTTTTAAAAAAAATTTATCTATTAAAATTTTGATAGAGAAAATAAAATATGATTTTTAAATATATTTTTATTTATTTTTTATTAGTAATTGTTGTTCTAAACCAAGATATCGATGACAATAGTAAACAAATCAATTTAACTGCATAAGATTAAGAGTGAGCAAGATTTCGGTTAAACCGAATTAATCGACCGAACCGAGCCAATTCGAATATTTGGTTAGGTTATTTCGGAAATTCGGTTTCCAAATTTAAAAAATTCGGTTATATCAGTTAATTCGGTTCGGTTACGGTTTTCAAATTTTGAAATCGGTTAACCGAATTAACCGATATAATACATATTTATATATATTTTTTAATTTTAAATATTAAAATCGATATAATATGTATTAATTGTATTCAAACAAAACTTATACATTTGTGATGTGTGTGATTTTATGTTTTTATATATTTGTAGATAGTTGTGTTTAAGAAAAATTACATATATAATTAAAGTTAATCACAAATTTTTTTAAACTAATCGGTTAAACCGATTTTAATTCGATTCGATTTTCATCGGTTATGAAAATTAATTCGGTCAATTCGGTCATGACTAATTATTTCGGTTCGGTTCGATTATGGCTAATTCGATTCGGTCGATAACCGAATCGACCGAATGCTCACCCCTCCATAAGATTATTTCAAATGGTATATTAATCATTTCGGATATAATAGTAATTAAGTATTCAAATACTCGTAATTAATAATTTTAATAATTAATTACTTAAAACAAAAATAAATACTAGTTGATTACAAACAAGAACATTGAAATGACTTCCCTAACCTCCGAATTCTTTAAATATAGCCTTTATCACAAAAATTATATGAAATACTTATATATTTTTGAGACGATTATCCAACAAAACCCAAGACATTGAAAATATATTAAGTTTTCACTTATACATAAAGACAAAAACTGGTGTGAGACGGTCTCACGAGTCGTATTTTATGATACGAATCTCTTATTTTACTCATCCATGAAAAAATATTATTTTTTATGTTAATAATATTATTTTTTATTGTGAATATCGATAAGATTACCGTCTCACAAGAAACATACTCCATACACAGTCGATCAACCCATCTCCCGATAGTTTCTTCTTTACCACTCTCGATACTCTGTTTTATTGTTTGGTGCTTGAAAACAGAGCACATCCAAACTTACACACCAGAAACAATCTAAACGCATAGATAATAATATATAGATCTTTAAATTTAAATACCAATAATTTGAGACTCGAAACCATGCATAAACAAATTCCTTACTTACAAAAAAGAGAACAAGTGAAATGACTTCCATATCCTTAAATTTAAAAAATTTAGCTTCAGAACCACAGTCACCGCTTCCCAGAGCGGCGGCCCAACTTCCCATCGCCACCACATCCACCAAAAAATCATCCAAACCGCCGCGGAGACCACTATTTTCTCCGGTGAACTGGGAAATCTGCCGGACAAGACACAACTGGAGCACAACAAACTCTGTTTATTTCCATATAGTAAAACCAGAGCACACACAATACACTCGAGAACTGTCCATATCAAACCAGCTTACACAAAGAAACGAAACAGAATCACATATAAACACGAAGAATTTTATTGAAAAAACAAGCAAGAGTCTTAGCTTCTCGTCTCGTCACCGCCGATCGAACACGTCAGTCCCCTCTAAGAAGCGCGCAGAGAACTCGAAAGCATACTCCAACATTCTAAACAGGCTTGAGAAGATTCGGCGCTTCGCGGCCCCGCGGACGGGGATGGGAGGAAAAAATGGGCTGCGGCCCAATTTGATGATCTTGGGATCGTCGGAAAATGCAAACGCCTTCTTCTTCGTTGAACTAGAATCGAAGATTTTGTTGATTTGTGCCATTATTGTAGGTAAAGGAAGCAGATTCTGTGGGGAGTTTGGGCTGTTGGAAGAAACGAGTTGAGCGCAATGGAGAGAACTGAGGTTTCTATGTAAGCGTTGGCAAGCAACCAGGTCAGGATTGTGATCGGACTTTGATTATATTAATAGGACAAATTTACCATTACAATTATTTTCTAATTAAATAACTTTATTCATTTTATCCTACCGCCCTAACACCACGTGGACGCATATTATTTGTCTCTTTACGTTTTTATTACACAAAAACTATATTTCTTTGTGTTACTTTTGTAAAACAAATTTTGACCTAGACATTGGTTGTGAAAAATTATTTTTTTGAGTCGAAAACATTATATTTTTTGTAAATATAAATCATAAAATAGTCTTACATATAATCTAATTTTCATATAAATATGATTTTCCATATGAAGATATTAAAACTACAACCAAAATATCACGTGAAAAAATTACAAATATTAAAATTAATTAATTTTATATATTTATTTAAAAAATACAATTAGAGTTCTTATTAAGTGGTAATGTACGATGAATGAGAGCATCTTTGTAGCAATGGATGTATACGCATTAGTGTGAAGCCGAGGACGACGATAGAGATGTTAGAATAAGTGTCTAGCGAGTTAATTTATGGCTTCAATTTTATCAACTTTAATATAAAAACAATATTTATTTTAATAATATTTTACGATTTTATCCTATTTTGACATTGATTTTATTTGTATACTCATGCCAGCTGCATGGATAAAGTCCTTGAATATATAATAGATATCATGAGTTTTTCTCTCAGTGTAAGATCATTGAACTAATTAGGAAGTATACAATATATTCTAAACAGGTTCTTAGTCGACTCAAAGATACAACACATATTTATCGAATTCATATGTAACTCTCGATATAAAAATGGTTGCTAATTTGATCGGAATATATGAAGTGAAGTGACCGTACTGTATACTAGTCATAACTTAAGGTTCTTGCATGCACCATGATCCATAGAAGCTCTTACCATGATCCGATGTGTGTAATCAGACTTGAGTTCTAACATTCTTAATCAAAGGATTTATGAAAATAATTGGGCTAATTAGAGTAAGCTCAAATAAGAATAAATCTTATTTTGAATCACAAGAATGTGTGAACTCATGGCTAGCTGTATCCCTGAACCATTGAGGGTCACATAAGTATCGGATTCTGTGTCCTCGTTGAGATAGTCAAGTTCTAGGAATTGAGTTTGGTGGCTGTAGTTTGACGGAGATCAAATAAAATACTTATAAAAGACTTTATAAGTTTATTCAATAGAATGAAAGAAATAAAGTTAGCTTAAGTGCTAATTGAGCAAAGAGACTGGAACTACCAATTTTGGTGAAAAAGTTCACAAAACTGGCAACTGCAAAAAATTGATCAGTAGAAATTTTGATCTTCGACATTTTCTATTTTCACTATATGAACAAAATTTATATCCTTGATATATTTGTGCTGTCAGATCGTCGATAGGGGTTGTAATAAGTTCACGATTATTTATTTAGTGAATTTAAAATTTGTTAATTAAATAATAATATTAGTAGTAATGACTACTAATATGTACAAAATTCTCATAAGAGGGGTCACAAAGTTTTCGATTGGGGACTTAATTTGATGATCAAAGGAGGGAGATATGTTCTAAATGATTTACAAGACCCACTATCTCCGCTTGAAATGCAGAATAGTTTAGAGCTAGCATTGAATACGAAAAGGTAACAATTATAAATGCCCTATGGATGTTTAAATTAATACGACACAAAAAAAAAGAGTTTCGAACGTCGAAACCAAAATTTGAAAACTTCAACTGTGCATTATATGCAAGAAAAAAATACTCCAACAGTGTTATCAGAGTCAATGTTTCTCAATCATATGTTTTATCTAAATCACGTTGAGTAGTTTATTTCTAACTGCGTTTGAAATTCTTGAAAAATAATCATTCCTGCAATGTAATTTTTCAAAACAAAATAAACATTTTTTCACGACTGCCCGGAAAATTTCCATACAGTGCGCGTGCGCAGCCGCTGCACCGGACAGGTGGCGCATTGCTTGCCCAAATTTTCAAACAAAAAAAAAATTAAGGTAGGCAAGGCTGTGCGTAGCGCTGACCGCTGGGGATGTTGCCTGAATAGTTCGGGCAGCGGGCAATCGCCCTGCCCGAATTAGTCTGGTAGTGCAATAGGGGCTCGGGCTTCCCTAC
The DNA here is from genome assembly GCF_022965805.1 of Primulina eburnea. Classification (NCBI taxonomy): domain Eukaryota; kingdom Viridiplantae; phylum Streptophyta; class Magnoliopsida; order Lamiales; family Gesneriaceae; genus Primulina; species Primulina eburnea. Next base: position 10,185,159 of record NC_133117.1, read on the forward strand.
CTGACAGGAACTTCCTTTTGGGACGTCCTGATGAATTTTTTTCAAATTTTCAAAATTTTTAGGTCAAAATTAATATTTTATGAAAATTGATCAATTCAACCATTGAAAATAAATTTTAATTAAATTATTTAATTTTCTCACTAAATAAATAATTAGAAATAGATTTTAATTATTTTATGGTAAAAGTGTTTTTATAAGAAATTTAATTAATTTAAGTTAAAAAAAATATTTGTTTAAGTTATTAATTATGACAGTTATTGATAATTTACAAGATACATGATTTGTTAATAATACGTGATATTATGACATTAACATAATATTTGATATTATATTATAAAAAGATGATCGAGAGCCATGACCAAATTTCTAAGTATACGTTATGATATTTTACACGTTGTGTTTTAATTGTTTGATAATTATTTAAAGTAGACCTGATTTATGGCACGTTCACATCCCTAAATTTGTATCCCAATGTGCATGAAAAATTAATGTAAATATTATATTCAGTGGGAGATCAAGATTGAATATCGTTCCAAATCCTCGAAATGAGTTTGAAATCAAAGACATGCAAAATATTATAAGCATATGTAATATTGCATTTGCTGTTAGAGTAGATGCCCTGTAAGCCAACTGTTGGCTGGAAAATTTAGTGACTCAAGTGTAATAAACATTCTTTATTTTAATACAATTTAATTTTTAATGGTTTCGTTTTACTTTATCTGTATGCTCATGCAATCAGCATAGATAAAGTCGTTGATTATGCTTTAATACAAATGAATTGTAATTCGATGTTGAAACTCATTTTTAAACACTGCATATTCTAAATTCGTTCCTAATCGATTCAGCCACCTAAAATAAGGATAAAGGCCGCTTGAGCTCGAGACTAGCATCTGTGATGTTGTGTACTGCGTTTCTTGGTAAGGACTTAGAGATGTTAAAACATGCAGATGGGTAGTCATATGATGATTATACCGAACAACCCTCCCTCGGACTTTCCAAGTGGTTATCATTCATCGAGAAGATAAGTCCGTCGTTATGATTGTGCGCCATTAGTCCTTACAACTCGGGACAACACTGAGGCTCTATATGCTAGGACTGTGCTTTGAATCGTTTACCGGCTCCAGGAGAGTCATCAGGTGGCGAGGTTGGGTATAGTTACGACACATATAGGAGCCAGTGCATTGTAGTCGGGGATTCACCGCTCACCTATGGGTGTAGATATCCTATGTGATCTGATGAAGTAATAGTGCGTGGAATCTCTGGCCAGAGTATGAGATGTACATTAGAGAAGGAGTTCTCCAATGGTACATGCGATGCCACAATTTATATGTGTCACTAAGTTATCGAACTATTATGCAACCCTCGATGAACCAATGGTTGCAGATTCGATCGAGATATATGAGATGAAGGGACCGTACTGTACGTTAATCATAATCGACTAGTTCTTGCAGACACTATCAGTGATACCTAGGGAGTCATGGGGCGATGCTACTAGACACTCTTAACATGATTCGATGGGTTTAATCAGAAAATAGTTTCTGACATTCTCATGATCAAATGTTGATGCATGAAATGGGGCAAATTAGGGTAATCCCGAATAAAGGATTATGTCCTGAATTACAAAGAGTTGTGAACCCACGGCTAGCAGTATCTCTGAACCATTGAGGGTCATACAAGCACTGATTTACTTGTTTCCGATGAGATAATAAATTCAATGAGTTGAATTTATAAGAAATGAGTTTGATATGATCAATCGATAAGCTTATAAATAAAGTTTATAAAAGCTAATAGAAATTTTGAGAGCATGACTATTAAGACAGTTAAATAGAGTGCACCAGCCATATTTAGACATTGATGATCTCGAAATTAAAGTGTGCATCATAATAACAAATAAGTTAAAATTGTCACATAGATGATGTTGGATCGTCGATCGGAATTATGATGAGATTAATATAATAGGAGCATGAGTCATGGGCTTATAAGAGTATAAGCCCCTCATATATGCATCGAGATTTGGTCTAATATATGCATGCAATTATAATCCATAGTTAACTTAATTAATTTAAGTAATTAAGTAAAGAATGGAATGGAAAATATAATAATGATTTATTATTATTATTATTATTATTATTATAATGCATGATTCGGTGGAAACAAGATATGCAATTTTGAAAAAGGCATCATTCGACATTTTTGGTTTTTTGAAAAAGAAAATCTTCAGCTCTCGATTTTTCTTTCTTGACACCAAAAAACTTTCGGCGCTTCCTATTTTTCCAAGGGATGCTCTCAAAACTCTTTTCTTTTGTAAGAAAAATTCGGCTTATAATATTGAGTCGATTTCTTCTTCGTGTTCTATTTCTACGCAAATATCTTCTATGATTTCTAGTGCAAGTTAGAAGAGAAACAGGTATTCCAGTCGTGGACCGGATTTGGTTCGACCCGAATAGCACATAATCTCAGAGGCTGACAATCTGTTTCGAAGGCTAATCTAGACAAACAACATTCTTCTATCAAATTCGAAACACCAATCGTCGATAAGGATAAAGAGCATACCTTTCGACTCAGTGCATCAGCTACTGCGTTGGATTTCCCCGTACAGTACTTGATTTCACAATCAAAATCCTTCAATAAATCAAGTCATCTTCGCTGCCTCATATTCAATTTGGACTGTGAAAACAGATACTTCAGGCTCTTGTGATCAAAATAAATTTCGAACTTCTCACCATATAAGTAGTGTCGCCATATCTTCAATGCAAAGACGATGGCTGCCAATTCAAGATCATGAATTGGGTAACGAGTCTCATGTGGCTTCAGCTGTCTCGAGGCATAAGCAATAACATGTCCTCGCTGCATCAGAACACAACCCAATCCTCGATGAGATGCATGAAAATAAACCACAAAATCATCAGTACCTGATTGAATAGTCAGTATCGGTGCACTGGTCAGTCTTTTCTTCAATTCAAGAAAACTGTACTCACAGTCTTCAGACCATACAAACAGAGCATTTTTCTGAGTCAATTGAGTAATAGGCTTGAATACTCGAGAAATCTTTAATAAATCGACCGTAATATCCTGCCAAACCCATAAAACTACGAATCTCGGGTACTGATGTCGGTCTTGGCCAACTGATCACGGCCTCAACTTTACTGGGATCAACAGAAATGCCGTCTCCGGATATAATGTGACCCAAAAATACAACCTGTCTCAACCAAAACTCGCATTTCGACAGTTTAGCATATAATTTCTCAGCCCTCAGAATTTTCAATACGGTTCTCAAATGCTCGGCATGATCAATCATATTCTTCGAATAAATCAAGATATCATCAATGAATATAATAAAAAAATCATCAAGATATCTCTGAAAGACACGGTTCATCAACCATATAAATATGGCTGGAGCAATATTCAAACCGAACGGCATGACAATAAACTCATAATGTCCATACCTTGTTCTAAATGCTGTCTTCGAGATATCAGAATCCCCGACTCTCAGCTGATGATATCCAGATCTCAGATCGATCTTGGAATATACAGAAGAACCCTGCAACTGATCAAATAAATCATCAATGCGAGGCAATGGATATTTATTCTTCACCGTTGCTTTGTTCAGTTGCCGGTAGTCAATGCAGAGTCTCATTGAACCGTCTTTTTTCCTCACAAACAATACTGGAGCACCCCAAGGAGACACTCTCGGTCTGATATACCCCTTGGCCAGTAAATCCTCCAACTGTTCTTTCAACTCTTTCAATTCAATTGGTATCATTCTGTACGGAGCTTTATAAATCAGAACTGTACCTGGCATCAATTCAATATTGAAGTCTATCTCTCGAATCGGAGGAAAACCAGGAATCTCATCTGGGAAGACATCAGCAAACTCACACACCACTGGCAAAACCGCCAATTATGAGCTCGATTTCAGTAAATCAACTGAATAGACAAGGAATCCCTCCGCTCCTTTCTGTAATAATCGAGTTATATTCATAGCAGCTATGAAAAGAATTCTGGCTCGAGAACCCTTATCGTAGAATTCCATTCATCAGCCATCTCAGGTCTGAATCTCACAATCTTGTGGAAACAATCAACGGTAGCCCTGTACTTGGTCAGCATACGATACCGATAATATAGTCAAAATCAGACAACCCAAGCACAATACGGTCTAACTCAATCTCATGCCCATCATACTGTAGCATACAATGTTTCACAGACTTCACTGATATCAAACATGTCCCCAAAGGAGAAGAGACAGACACTACAACAGATAATGACTCAATAGGCAAAGAATGCATCAATGCAAATCGCTCAGATATGAATGTATGCGATGCACCAGTATCTATCAATACATATGCAGGATAACCAAAAATAAAACAGTTACCTGCAACAACATCATCTGGTGCCTCCTGAGCCTGCTCGTCTGTCAAAGCCAATACTCTGGCCTCCTGCCTAGGAGGCTGGCTCACTGTTTGGCTACGTCCTGACCTCTGCTGTGACTGAGCTGGGGCTTGCTGGAACGAATGAACAGCAGCGGATATAGTTTACTTTTTAATGGTTTCGTTTTACTTTATCTATATACCTATGCAATCAGCATAGATAAAGTCTTTGATTATGCTTTAATACAAATGAATCGTAATTCGATGTTGAAACTCATTCGTAAACGCTGCATATTCTAAATTCGTTCCTAGTCGATTCAGCCGCCTAAAATAAGGATAAAGGCCGCTTGAGCTCGAGACTAGCATCTGTGATGTTGTGTACTGCGTTTCTTGGTAAGGGCATAGAAATGTTCAAACATGCAGATGGGTATTCATATGATGATTATACCAAACAATCCTTCCTCGGATTTTCCAAGTGGTTATCATTCACCGAGAGGATAAGTCCATGGTTATGATTGTGCACCATTAGTCCTTACGACCCGGGACAACACTGAGGCTCTATATGCTAGGGTTGTGCTCTGACTCGTTTACCGGCTCCAGGAGAGTCATCAAGTGACGAGGTTGGGTATAGTTACGACACATATAGGAGCCAGTGCATTGTAGTCGGGGATTCACCGCTCACCAATGGGTATGGATATCCTATGTGATCTGTTGAAATAATATTGCGTGGAATCTCTGGCCAGAGTATGAGATGTACATTAGAGAAGGAGTTATCCAATGGTACATGCGATGCCACTATTTATATGTGTCACATAGTTATCGAACTATTATGCAACTCTCGATGAACCAATGGTTGCATATTCGATCGGGATATATGAGATGAAGGGACCGTACTGTATGTTAATCATAATCGACTGGTTCTTGCAGACACTATCAGTGATACATAGGGAGTCATGGTGCTACTAGATGCTCTTACCATGATTCGATGGGTTTAATCAGAAAATATGTCTTGAACCATCGAATCATGTCCTGAATAAAGGATTATGTCCTGAACCACAAAGAGTTATGAACCCACGGCTAGCTGTATCCCTGAACCATTGAGGGTCACACAAGAACTGGTTTACTTGTTCCCGATGAGATAATAATTTCAATGAGTTGAATTTATAAGAAACGAGTTTGATATGATCAATCGATAAGCTTATAAATAAAGTTTATAAAAGCTTATAGAAATTTTGAAAGCATGACTATTAAGACAGTTAAAGAGAGTGCACCAGCCATATTTATACATTGGTGATCTCGAAATTAAAGTGTGCATCACAATAAAAAATAAGTTGAAATTGTCACATCGATGATGTTGGATCGTCGATCGGGATTATGATGAGATTAATTAATGGGAGCATGATTCATGGGCTTATAAGAGTACAAACCCATCATGCAAGTTTATTAAAGTTTAAATGGGCTTTAATAATCAAATTATATTTTAATTGAGTTAAAATATAACCCATTAAGTTTTTGTAAAATATGGTATTGATTTATGTAATATGGAAATATTCATGATACCATAATTTTAAAACTTGCATACAAAGCAATATATATATATATATATATATATATATATATATATATATATATATATATATATATGCATCGAGATTTTGTCTAATATATGCATGCAATTAGAATCCATAGTTAACTTAATTGATTTAATTAATTAAGTAAAGAATGGATTGGAAAATATAATAATGATTTATTATTATTATTATAATGCATGATTCGGTGGAAACAAGATATGCAATTTTGAAAAAGGCATCATTCGAAATTTTTGGTTTTTTGAAAAAGAAAATCTTCAGCTCTCGAATTTTTTTTCTTGACACAAGAAACTTTCGGCTCTTCCTATTTTTCCAAGGGATGCTCTCAAAACTCTTTTCTTTTGTAAGAAAAATTCGGCTTATAATATTAAGTCGATTTCTTCTTCGTGTTCTATTTCTACGTAAATATCTTCTATGCTTTCTAGTACAAGTTAGAAGAAAAACAAGTATTCCAGTTATGGACCGGATTAGGAGATTGAAGAACGTTCGTAGGGATTCATCAAGAGCTAGATCCGTCTATACTGGATTAGTTGGAGCCAAGTGATTTAATTCACTAAAGGTATAAATTTCTAACGCCTTATGAATGTTTGATTCAATAAACCATACGAGTGGTCAAACAAATATATTTTGATTGTCAAAATAAAATAAAAAATTTTAAACTTCCGCTGCGTTTGGGCACATAGAAAACCGAGATCCAAAATTTGCATCCCTGCATCTGTGTAGGTTTGGACACATATACATATATGGCTCATATGGATCATTTAAATCTCGATTATTGATCATCTTTTATTATTTATAATATATGTGATATATTATAAACAATCAGTATGTTGATTATTATTAATATAATAACAAGAGTTGCATGAATCCAGTAAGTATAGAAACAAACATGACTCAAGTTTTTAAAAGTTAATGAGGAGACATTATTTTTTAAAATAAAATCCCTAATTTTGGATAATATCCAAAATTTAAATCAAGCTCTGATAATGATATCAGAGTCAAGGTCATGGGTTCGATTTCTATTGATTGCAAATAGTGCAATTATTGGGAGAGGGATTATTGAGTGCAATAATTGTCCCTGTTTGGTAGAAAGATCGAATCGTGATGCTTGAGCTGCTGTGCGGTTTAAATATTTGAGTTGCACAATTACTACTAGCTATAGGTTTTGGTAAAACGGTAAGCACTCGGTCCTACACAACATATTAACTTCTCATTATAATTTCACAAACTTATTCGATATTAAATCCTCAACTGAAGAATTATACCTCAAACACGTCGAACCTACAACAAAAATCCGATATATATATATAGAACAATTCAAAATACAAAAACAATTTAAATCGGAACGAGTAAAATACCAATAAAATAAAATAAAAAAGTAAGTGATTTCGGGAAAGTAAAACAATTTAAATGGGTAAAACAATTTAAATCGTAGCGAGTAAAACAAATATCCAAAATAAGTTGAAGTTGTTGGATATTCGATCTTCAGTTGTAGCTCATGGTTGTCGAAGCCTTGATTGTGGGCGGCTGGCTTGCTGGCTAGAGCAAGGAAGAAAAGGGCGATGGAACAAGGAGGTTGGGGATGGGTTTTCTATCTTCTTCCTTCCCTTTTTTTAATGGGTAAGCGCATGTATATGCATATCATATAATTTTTAGAAACAAAATTTCAGTGATTTGATAAACTAAACTTCAAACCTATTAGATTAACTGATCAAAGTCATACGAGCCTAACCGACTGAAATCTTACAACTATTATTAGCCGAAGATTGCAAACTGATCAAGTGTATACAACTGAATGCGTATAAGCTAAAAATTATACACGTCATCAGTTGAAGCAGAAATATAACTGACTGATCAGTTGGGAATTGATCAGTTGAAACAATTAGTTATAAGTTTTCCAGCAAAGTGTATTTCATCCAATCTCTCAGTTGTACACATCATCAGTCGAAAACACATTCGACAAATAGTAAAAACAGACTACAACTAGTAGTGGAACGCCGCATTTCAGAGTGCAGTGTACGAATGTTAGAGAATAATGACGTGGCAATCAACGGATATATCGATTCAAATGTTATTTAATATTACCGTTGAGAGGGAAGCCTATAAATAGGTGAAGAGATCAGCTGAGAACATAACATTCGAATTACTATTCTATTCAAGCTTGTTGTTACTCTGCTAAAATCACGACTCGTATTCAGATATCAAAGCTCACTCTTATCAGAGTTATCGGTAGAAATCAAGGCTACCTTTACGAGCTTGTTAGCACCTTGAAATCTTTGTTAGATTTATACTCAAGTTGTGTTATATTCAGTCGCACTGTAAAAGTTATTGTATACTAAGAGTTTCAGTTTTGGCAAGTGCTAAGTCCAAACTGAAGTGGGTCAGTACAAAGTTTGTATTCGATCAAAGTCTTTTAGTGAAAATCCTATCTTCGTGATAGAAGGGGTGACGTAGGAGTCATTCCATTCTTCGAACATCCAGAAACAATCGTGTGCATTTAATTTCAGTTACGATCAATTATTCTATCTTTCAGTCAGTTTATTTTCGCAACTGTTTTTCACTTAAACTGATTGTTATTGACCGACGAGATACCGAGGATCAGTTTGTCACTAAACTGAACTCAATATTCGAAAAGAATACAAAACTCGATAGTGTTTATTCAACCCCCCCTTCTAAACACTTTCCACCTTCTAACCGATCCTTTCAAGTGGTATCAGAGCAGTTGTATCTTGTCCAAAGAATATCTCTACTCAAACTATTGATCATGTCTTCCTTCAACAAGATCCCAATGTTTTCCAGAGAGGACTTCGATGATTGGAAAATCAGGATACAGGCTCACTTAGCTGCACAAGACGATGATATGTGGTACGTCATCACTGACGGACCTATGAAGATTCTGAGAGCCAACACAGCAGTTGCAATCACTGATGGGGCACCTCACAGAATTGAAAAGTCCAGAGATGAGTGGACTGCTGAAGACAAAAGAAAAGCAAATCTGGACAATGTAGCAAAGGACATAATGTACAAAACGCTGGACAAAGTAACGTTCAGTAAAATCAAAATGTGCAAGACAGCTAAAGAGATTTGGGAAAAGCTGATACAGCTTTGTGAAGGAAATGAACAAACCAAGGAGAATAAACTTTCTGTTGCTGTTCAGAAGTTTGACAACATAAAGATGAGAGCTGGAGAATCGATGTATGAATATGATGAAAGAGTCAGCTGTATCATCAATGAACTCAATTCACTTGGAAAAGTGTATACCAACAAAGAAGTTGCTCTAAAAGTGATCAGAGGTCTTCCCAAGGAGTGGGACGTAAAGACCATGGCAATGAGGGAATCCAAGGATCTAAACAAGGTTGAGCTTCATGATCTATTTGCTGATCTGAAGGCCTATGAGTTTGAGCTGCAAACTCGTGAAGGAGAACCATCCACTCCAGCAGCAACTACTGCCTTAGCTGCTTGATGTCACCCGGGCGAAATGGTCGAGTCGGGTCGGGAACTCTACCGGGTAAACTATCAAAAATTTATAATGAGGGAAACTGAACAAGAATTGTATCGGTGATGAGGATATATCTCTGCAATATGGTTTCAGCTGTGACCTGTAAACAAGGAAAGGAACTCGTGAATGGGCGCCGGTGGGGTGTCCGGCGTGGTCACTCCGATGCTTAAGTCAGCAGGGTACTCAAGCAAGAAAACCAATGTAGCCAAGTGATGGCTGTGATGATTGGTGTATAATAAATGAGAGTATTAAATGTCAATGAGTGTCTGAGTGTGTGTTAAATACGGATAAAAACCTGGTATTTATAGTAGAGGAAGCAATGATGACCTCGTTTTTTGTGTGTGGGCATTAAATATAGTAGGGTGGCTGATTGTACCCTATTATTCTGACATGTCAAATCATATGCTAGTCCTATCTCGTCTATCCTGTCAACCATTAATATTAACCAGGGATAGGTCGGCTGGATATGCAATCTATTAAGTCAACGCCATTAAATGCTCCCCCCGCATCGAGGTGACAGAGGAGAAAACTTCCCGGGTAGTCTTGTCAGAACTCGGGCGCCACGTCCTAGGCGACCTATGACCCAGGATATGAGTGTTTGCTTCCGTATTCAACTTTGAAAATATTCTGCCCTGACCCGGGCGCCGTTCATGGGCCTGCCACATGACCCGAGAGATCCCAGATCCTACTAATGTCCCGGGACATATCGGGGCATCACCACTCCCTCCTTAAATAGTCGGGCTAGAGTCTACTCGCTGTCCCGATTAGTCACATGTGCCCGGTCAGGAAAGTCATTTTAGCATGCTTCCGAGACTGACTGTACCGTACTGATACCTGTACATCGCTGAGATATGTCTTATACTGCAACCTTATCCAAAGCATTTTATGTTCTCGAGGATGATTTATCGTGATATTTCGATATCTGTGCACGTCTCTTCAACTGGGGGGTACAACTTCCAACACTCATCTTACTCGTCCACGTGTTAAGAGATCAACGGCTGTGATTAACCCCTCACTCCTATATATAACAGCACCTTTTCCCCAAAATTCCATCAGTTAGCCTACTACTCAAAGAATCAATATGGCGAGTTCAAGCATCCCGAAGGCTCTCGTCACGGAGGAAGTTTCGCATGAATATTCCGAGAAGAGAAAAGCTGAGATAGAAGACGAAGTGTTCCAGAAGATTATTTGCTACTGGGAAAAACTCCATAAATTACAACTTCTTTACGAAGCCGGGGAAGCTACTGCTTCGAGACTGGTGGTAAAGATGGAGAAGTACCGAGATCGCCTGAATGTGACCGAGAGGGTGAACATTTTCGAAGGCGACTACGTATACCAACTGATGCTGTTTAAGGAGAGGAAGATCTTATCGAGCGTCACGGGCTCCGATAGTTTCCTCAAGGCGTCCACCAGTGAATTAAGAAAATGGAGGACCATGTGGACACTCTTTGTAGAGAAAGAATACTTTAATGTAATCCGCAAAAATGCTCTTAAATAAAATTCATACTTTTCATCTCTATTCTTTACTTTTGGAACCCGGGTCTAATGTCCATTATGGCAGGCATACTATTAAATTGAGTAAAATACCTAGTTAATAACTGAAATGACTGATGAAGGCTTTTAATATCTCGGGTCCAGAACATCACGCCGGGTCTTCACACTTCCGAGACGTTAGGACTTTTAATCTTCGAGTCACGACAGTCATAATTATGCATGAATGGTCATTGAGCCTTAGCTGAGAACTTTTCATATTCTGAGACGCTTCGATAACTGCACACACCCTTTTACCTTCCCGATGCGACCTCCGAGGCATTTATTGATAATCCGCGTGTATGTATTTTAGTGGATTTGATAAATTCTCTCTCCAAATAAATGACAATATGCTTTGATTAACTCTAGGCCTTTCGAATTCCTTCGTATTAAATGCCTTCTCCCTGTTTCTTCTATAAATAAGCACGTGGACAAGATGCATCGGCACTAGCAGGAAAATGTCGAGCTCAAGCGATTCTAGTACCTGTAGCACTGCCATCTCCTCCATTGGCGCACAAAGTCAGACATCAGCTGAGTTGCGTCCATACGTGGAGAACTTTAAAAGGACTGTCGACGAGTACATCCTAGCCAAGGTTATATGTACTTGGCATAAACTTCAGTTTATCGGCCTTCTACACCTGAACGGTACGGTCCTCACCCGTTCTCAGAGGCTGGTAATGAGGATACAGACGGGAGCTGGAGGTAGCTCGTATTGAAGAGTTGTTGACTGATCAGAACCTGCTGCATGCCATGTTGTGGAAGGAATGGCATCACCTAAATAAGATTTCGAACACCGACTCCTTCGCCAATCTCCACATCCAAGAGGTTGCCGACTGGATGGATGAATGGAAAGGCCGAGTGGCCTCTGAAATATCTGTAATACGGCGTCGGCCATTTCCTTAATAAGATTTTCAATTATTGCTTCTCGTGTCTTTTTGATTTTCTGCAAGTGGATTAACACGAATGGACCTAATAATGATCAATAATCGAAAAATTGAACAAATTAGCTTAAAACTTGTCGTAGAATGCCAGGGCCTTATCTTCTCGAGCCATCGGATAAGATGGCAAGAGCTGTCTTTCTTAGGCCGGGCCGTTATATCCTCCGTGCTTTGAGATTCTTTTCTGATTTATGTTCCCCAGGTAGTCGATGCGCAGTCATAATGACCAATTCTCTACTGACATGCTGTCAGAGCCTGTACACATTCCCAGCTATTCAAACAATCATGACACCTCGATTCTCGCGTGTGTCTTTTCAAATTTCCCGCTTAATCATACCGCTCGATTCCCAAGGCCAATCTAGCCCGTCCAATCAATCTCGGATCGACGGTATAGATCTTCTTTTTTCCCTATATATAGCAGTTCGTCGGTTTCCCAAAAATCATTTGCAAATTCACCTTGCAGCGAAGCTCTGTCGAATTCTTCTTTCGGGCCTCTCCGTTACGTAGATCTTTCCAGCAACCTCTCCGGCTATCAACCACCATTTTTGCTTCTTTTCAGTAAGTTCTTCTTTTCTCGCATCTTATTTACTCCTTTTCCATCATGTCTAACTCTACCTCTTCTACTTCCGGTAAGAATGTTAGAGGTCGATCAGAAGACACTTCCCATACCCCTTCTGAACAATCTATTCAAATTCCAAGGGGTGTTCCTACTGTTTCTTCTCGACCCCTTCCCTAGAAGGTTGCTAAAGCGTCTTCCTCCCGACCCCTGGGCTCCCCGAGTAAGGGGAAAGATAAAATAACAGGGCCCTTTTGGTTTTCCACGGTGACCTCCACTCTCCACCCGCGTAGTTTAGGAGAAATCCGGTCTCTGGGAGCTATTCCCTCTTCTTATGACATCAGAATTCCCGGACCGAACGACCATCCCGACACCCCTCCCCCTGGATACCATGCTTTCTTCATTGAGCAGCTTAAGAGTGGTCTCCGCTTCCCGGTGTATCATTTCTTTGAAGGAGTTGGTCGATTTTTTAATCTCCCTCTTAATCATCTTCATCCCAATGTCTTTCGTATTATGGCGGCTACCTTCATCTTGTTCCCTATGAAGCTTATTCCCATTAACTCCTCCATCTTCCATTATTTCTATTCTTGCCGATTCAATGATGGGGTCTTCTCTTTTATGGCCCGGATGCATTATCGGTTTTTAACCGACATCCCTTCCTCTTTGAAGGGATGGAAAACAAAATTTTTCTTCCTTCAATTTCCGACTCTCCCGAACTGTGCTTTGGGATTTCTGCCTTCCATGCCCAAACAACCTGAGCTTCTCCGGGATTTCAAGCTTCTCCCCCCTTTCACCCTTGCTTGGGATGCTTTGGGGAAGCAATCCTTCTTATCCTCCGTGCTGATCGGGTCGAATAATTTGGCTTACTATGGGATCGGGTCCCGGCCTGAAGACCCTGTAGATCAGATCATTGATGAGTTTGATCAACCCGGGTCACAGGCGGGTAAACTGCTTTTCTCGGTTTTATTATTTTTCCCATAAATCTATTTTTTTTATTCGCTCTGTCTCTGTTGTAGCCGAAGAAGATATGATCAGAGCGAGCTTCCAAGAGGCTGCCGCGAAGAGGAAAGCGGAGCAAAAGAAGATTAGGGCGGAGAAGAGGGCTACAGAGGCCCAAGAACAGGAGGAACGCTGAGCCAGGGAAGCGGCCGAGGTTGGTGAAGTGGAAGAACGCCGAGCCAACGAGGCAGCTGAGGCTCAGGAAGCGGAAGAACGCAGAGCCAGGGAGGCAGCTGAGGCCCGGGAAGCAGAGCTTAAGGCTCGAGAGGAGGCTGTTCCTTCCCGCGAGGGACCTCTTTCTTCGGGCATGGAGGAAGACCCGACCCCTCTGAATCATCGCAAGAGAAGAGCCACGACAGGGCCAGGAGTGGAGACAATAGTGGTGGAAGATGAGCCCGAGGAGATGACTCATTCTCCTTCCTTCGCCGGTTCTTCTGCAGGTGCTTCTATTGAGAGGCCTTTGGTTCTCCTCAATATTTTTGGGGATATTATCAGTTCAGATTTAATAAGGATGATTCGAGGCCTCCTTCGCCCTAATGAGGTAGCGCATCTCCAGGGAGTTCAACCCAACATGCTTCTGAGTGAAGGAGCGTCCCGAACTTTCTTTGTAAGTCTATTATTTTGGCTTTTCCCTTTGGTACAAGCTTTCCTGACTTCTTTTATTTCTAGGGCTTACAGATGTTAATACATGGGTATGAACGGGTGGCTAAGGTGGCCAAGGGAGCTCATGCCCAAACCAAGGCCGTTCAGGAAACGCACGGCAAACTCCAGGAGGAAATTGGCCGGATTAAAGAAATCCATGAGAATGTTCTTGCCCGGGAGAAGGCCGTTTGGCAGCAGCAAATGGACTTGATCCGGGCTGAATTATCTGATGCCCGGGCAGAGGTTCAGACGGCTAGGGCAGAGGCGGAATCCTCCCCAGCTCGTGCTGAGGATTTCGAGGCATTAGCTGCTGAGGCTAGAGAGGGGGCGCTGGCGGCCAGAGAAGAAGCAGAGTACAACCGAGTTAGGGCTGAGTACTTTCAGGCGGCTGTGACCCTTTTGAAGAATACTCAAGCAGAACAATTATCACACTTCCTGAAGTCCCCTGATTTTAAGAAGATGCTAGCCGAGAAAGCTTTCCCGTACTTTGAACAGGGCTTCAACAAGTGCTTGGAGCAATTCGAGGAAGTCGGTCTGGTTCCAGCCGATATGGAGGATTTCCCGGATCTGGAGAAGGCTGCTGCATCCCTTCCGAATGATGAGGAGGAAAATTCAGATAAACAGGACCCCCCTGTAAATTAAGTAACCCAGTTTTCTCTTTTTGTAATCTTTTTTCCTTTGATGAAATATATACGCTTGTTTTTTCCTCCGATTTTTTTTCCTTTCATGCTATAGTAAAATTTTGTGATCTTGATTGCTAAATGAGGTACGGTTCCTCCAGGCCGGGGTATAGGTCCCTGGTTTTAAAAGATAATCCGGGGTACGGGTCCTCCGAGCCAGGGTACGGGTCCCTGGGCTTAAAAGATAATCCGGCGTACAGGTCCTCCGGGCCAGGGTACGGGTCCCTGGGCTTAAAAGATAATCTTTTGAATAATCTCTTCATTTGATGCAGAAATAATAGATACAAATGTCTTTAAACATAATACTTCTTTAAATAAAAAGCATTCCATGGCCTCTTGAGGGTACGCCCTTGAGGATCTTCAAGATAATAAGCTGTACCCGAGCTGACTCTTTTAATAACCTTGAAGGGTCCTTCCCATTTTGCTTCTAGCTTCCCTACATCACCTACTGGCTTGACTTTCTTCATGACGAGGTCCCCTACTTGAAATTCTTTTGCTCGAACATGTTTGTCGTAATATCTTATTATTCGGCTGCGATAAGCTTCCATCCTAAGAGCTGCCCGATCTCTCTTCTCTTCAATTAGATCAAGCTCGATGGCCCGGGTTTGACCATTGTTGTCCGAGTAAGATTCTATTCGGGCGGAAGGAAACCCGATTTCCACAGGGAGGACTGCTTCTGAGCCATAGACAAGGCTGTAAGGTGTTTCCTGTGTGGATGATCGTGGTGTGGTCCGATATGCCCATAACACACTGGGTAATTCTTCCACCCAATCCTTGCCTTTCCCATAGAGTCGGGCTTTTAACGCCTCCACAATGATTCTGTTTGTTACTTCGGTTTGACCATTAGCCTGAGGGTATGCCACTGAAGTGAAGGACTGGGCTATCTTCATTTCTTGGCACCAAGAGGTGATCTTCTTTCCTTGGAACTGCCTTCCATTGTCCGAAATCAACTTTCTCGGGATTCCATATCTGCAGACAATACTTTTCCACAAGAACTTCATAACCTCGTCTTCGTTTATCCTGGCTAAGGGCTCAGCCTCAACCCACTTGGAGAAATAATCTACTG
This sequence comes from Primulina eburnea, assembly GCF_022965805.1. Taxonomy (NCBI): domain Eukaryota; kingdom Viridiplantae; phylum Streptophyta; class Magnoliopsida; order Lamiales; family Gesneriaceae; genus Primulina; species Primulina eburnea. The sequence continues at coordinate 10,201,025 of NC_133117.1, forward strand.
CTACGAGGAGGAATTTCTTTTGTGCTCGGGCTATAGGGAAAGGGCCCACAATGTCCAAACCCCATTGATCAAAGGGGCACGATGCGAAGACCGGTTGCATGCCTGTAGCTGGGCGGTGGTGGAAATTAGAGTGATGCTGACAACCCTGACATTTTTTAACAAAACGGGCGGCATCTTGGGTCATCTGAGGCCACCAGAATCCAGCCAATATGGATTTACGAGATAAAGCTGTCGCACCGAGGTGTTCCCCGCAGCATCCTTCATGTATCTCTCGAAGGACATACTCCACCCCGTCTTCGGCTAAGCATTTAAGCAAAGGGCCCTGATGAGATCGTCTGTACAAGACATTATTTAGAAGAACAAACCTGGGCACTTGTTTCCTGATCTTTGCAGCCTGGACTCGATCTTCTGGGAGTTTTTTATGCTCTATGTATTCCATGAGAGGGGCCATCCATAAGTTCGCTGGAGGCGTGGGTGTTTCTTCTTCAAGGGATGATACTAGCCGAGTAAAACAGAGAACCTCCCGGGTGCTTATTTCTGTCAAGGAAGCAGCTAGTTTGGCTAACACGTCGGCCTCAGTATTTTCTTCTCGGGGAATTTGTTCGATACTCCAGTCTATAAAGGATGAAGCTTGAGAAGTAATAAGCTTCAAGTACTTGAGCATCTTTTCATTCTTGACCTCGTAAATTCCTTTAATTTGTTGAGTAACCAACTGTGAGTCGGAATAGATGATGATTCGGGAGGCCCCAACTTCTCGGGCAGCACGCAACCCCGCCAAAACAGCTTCGTATTCCGCTGCGTTATTCGTGACCCTAGAATCAATCTTCAGAGCCAGTTTGACTTTCTCATCTAGCGGGGAGACCAAGACAATCCCCACTCCACATCCTGATATGTTTGAGGCGCCATCAACAAACACTCTCCATACCTCTTCTTCTCCGGGCTGAATCATCTCTGTTAAGAAATCTGATAATTCTTGTGCTTTTATTGCAGCCCGGGGTTTGTATTCAATATCATACTCTCTGAGTTCCACAGTCCATTTGATCATTCTCCCCGAGACCTCTGCGTGAGTCATGATACTCCCGAGAGGAGAATTAGTGAGTACCACAATGGGATGCGAGAGAAAATACGGCCTCAACTTTCGAGCAGTCATTACTAAAGCTAGTGCAATCTTTTCTAATTCACTGTATCTCAACTCGGCTCCTCGGAGGGCGTGACTGACATAATAAACAGGCTTCTGATCGGTCCCTTCCTCTTTGATGAGTACAGAGCTAACAGCAATTTCAGTGGCCGAGAGATAGACCCACAATTTTTCTCTGGGCTTAGGCTTTGCCAAGACGGGCAGTTCAGCTAGGTGTTTTTTCAAATCTTGAAAGGCCTGCTCGCAATTGTCATCCCAACCGAATTTCTGCGCTTTTCTCAGAACTTGAAAGAAAGGGTAACTACGATGTGCAGATCGGGAAATGAAGCATGACAGGGCTGCAATTCTCCCTGTCAATTTTTGTACGTCCCGGACAGACTGAGGAGAGGGCATGTCCACGATGGCTTGGATTTTCTCCGGGTTAACCTCAATTCCTCGGTCCGTGACCATTAACCCCAAGAACTTTCCGCTTTTAACCCCAAACACACATTTTGCCGGGTTAAGTTTTATTCTGAATGTTTCAGAGTGGCGAAAGTTTCAGCTAAATCATCAATAAAATGAGCAACTTCACGGGTTTTGATTAGAATGTCATCCACATATACCTCGATATTGCGACCTATCTGTTTCTGAAAAACAAGGTTCATCAATCGCTGGTACGTAGCCCCCGCTTTTTTTAATCCAAAAGGCATCACAACATAGCAAAAGGTACCCCCGGAAGTAATGAAACTAGCTTTATCTTGATCTTCTAAAGCTAAAGGGATCTGATGATATCCCTGATATGCATCCAGAAAGCTTAACAGTTCACATCCAGAAGTGGAATCGACTAGCTGATCGATCCGAGGGAGCGGATAACAATCTTTCGGGCAAGCTTTATTCAAGTCCCTGAAATCAACGCACATTCTCCATTTCCCAGTAGATTTTGGGACGAGAACTACGTTCGATAACCAAGAAGGGAAATTGACTTCCCTAATGTGCCCGGCCTTCAGCAATTCTTCCACCTGTTTTTCAATTACTTTATCTTTTTTCGGGCCGAAATGTCGCTTTTTCTTCTTAACTGGCCGGGATCCCGGGAGGATGTTTAATTTATGCTCGGCCATTCGGGGCGAGATCCCGGACAATTCCTGCTGAGACCAAGCAAAGACGTCAACGTTAGTTTTCAAACATTGCAAGAGGTTTACCCGGGTGGCTGCGCAGATATCTCGGGCTACCCGGACGTTTTTCCCTGGCTCAATTTCTACCACTTCCTGCTCTTCTTCAGCCACAAAGTGCACTTCTCTTTCTCGGGTCTCCCCTTGGTGCTTTTTCTCCTTCCCTTCCCTCCTTGCTTTCTTTTGATCAACCCAGACTGTTTCTCCATAACATCTTCGAGAAGAGGGCTGATCGCCTTTAACTTCTCCCACCTGTCCTCGCACTTGGAATTTGATTTTTTGATGATAAGTTGAGGCCACGGCCTTCATTTCATTCATGGCCGGCCTTCCCAGTATGACATTGTAGGAAGACGGGGCATCCACCACTGTGAACGTGGTCATCACAGTCTTTCTCAAGTCTCCCGTGCCTAGGGTTAAGGGTAGAGCAATTTCTCCCTCTGGATATACGGCGTAGCCAGCGAATCCGAATAGGGCAGTTTCAACGGTTTCCAGCTGGTATTCATGTAGATCCATTTGAACTAGGGCCTCTTTGAAAATGACATTGACAGAGCTCCCATTGTCCACGAAAACCCTCAATACGTCGTAATTGGCCACTCGGGCCTGAATGACAAGAGCGTCATTGTGGGGCAGGCTCACCCCTAGGAGATCTTCTGGTCCGAAGCTTATAACCGGCTCGTCTCTCCACCTTCCATCAACCTCTAAACATTCCCTCCTACTCCTCGCTTTTCTATCCCGGTTAGAGTCACCATCGGTAGATCCTCCTGAAATCATTTTGATTATCCCTCGACTTGGGGAGGGATCTTTCCTTTCTGCTGGTTTGATTCTCTCCTCCCGGGTATTCATGTCTCCTCCCCGCCTCCCACTTGAGGTGCTTTCCGTCTTTGGTGGCATATTCGATATCGGACGTCTAGATAACCATGGTGGCTGTCTAGACTTATCTCGCGAAGGGTGAGGCACTGACATAGGATGCTTATTGGAATTCCTCCTCAGGACCCGGTATTCATTGGTATGGTGGGCACAATCTTTATGGAGGGTACAATACCTTTTTGTTCTGGCCTTGGGGTTCTTGCTACAGAATTGGGAGGAGGGGCTTCATCTGATCTGCATTCTTGAATCTCTCTGTCTCGGGCAACTCTCAAAAGTACATGGGAGAAATGTCCTGAGCCGTTCTTCTTGGGGGCTCTATCTTCGGTTTTGATAGCCCGATCTCCTCTTGCTCTTTTCAAGGCCTCTCTCTTCTGGTTTTGTGCTTCTTCCATATTAATGTATTTCTCTGCTCGGGATAAGAGATCCTCGAAATTACCTGGCAATTTTTTTGTCAAGGATCGGAAGAAATCCCCTTCCCATAGCCCTTGCATAAATGTGGTGGTTTTCGTCTCGGGTGCACAGGTTGGTACATCCAGGGCCACCCGGTTGAACCTTTTGAGATATGCTCTCAAGGTCTCATCTTGCCTCTGTTTTACCTCAAATAAACTGAAAGCGGTTCTCTTGTACTTCTTGCTGCTGCTAAATTGATGCAAGAATACCTTTTGAAAGTCCTCGAAGCAACGGATGCTTTGTGGTGCCAACCCTTCAAACCATCTCTGTGCAGAATCGACCAGAGTGGTGAGGAACACTTTACATTTAATCGGGTCTTCATAACAATGTAGCATGGCCATATTCTCGAAACGAGCGAGGTGCTCCTCAGGGTCAGAGCTCCCATCATAATCTTTGATTTTCGCTGATTTGAAATGTCCGGGGAGTGGTTCTTGAACAATGATGTCAGAAAACGGGCAACCCTTGACGACAAGAGCATCGCCTTTAGAACCAACCTGCCCTTCTAACACTTTCAACTTTTTTCTTAACACTTCCAATTCTTCCTCAACAGTGGGAGACTTAGAACCCGCGCTCGATTCCCTTTCTTCTTCCCTTCTTTCTTCTTCTAATGGCTGTTCACGCTGCTGCTCGGGACGACTGTCATGACGGGAGGTGGCCTTCTTCGTTGCAGCCATCTTAACCGCATCAGCTATAATCCTTTGCAACTCTTCAGGAGTTAGATGGATGGTGGGCTGAGGACCATTAGGAGGAGGACCACCCGCACCAGAAAGACGGGTATTGTTTTCCTCTTGGACTCGAGAGGTGTCTTGGTTAGCTCTCCTAGTAGGAGCCATATCAACGCCTTTAGAGCTCAGTGTTTCCCACAGACGGCGCCAATGATGTCACCCGGGCGAAATGATCGAGTCGGGTCGGGAACTCTACCGGGTAAACTATCAAAAAATTATAATGAGGGAAACTGAACAAGAACTGTATCGGTGATGAGGATATATCTCTGCAATATGGTTTCAGCTGTGACCTGTAAACAAGGAAAGGAACTCGTGAATGGGCGCCGGAGGGGTGTCCGGCGTGGCCACTCCGATGCTTAAGTCAGCAGGGTACCCAAGCAAGAAAACCAATGTAGCCAAGTGATGGCTGTGATGATTGGTGTATAATAAATGAGAGTATTAAATGTCAATGAGTGTCTGAGTGTGTGTTAAATGCGGATAAAAACCTGGTATTTATAGTAGAGGAAGCAATGATGACCTCGTTTTTTGTGTCTGGGCATTAAATATAGTAGGGTGGCTGATTGTACCCTATTATTCTGACATGTCAAATCATATGCTAGCCCTATCTCGTCTATCCTGTCAACCATTAATATTAACCAGGGATAGGTCGGCTGGATATGCAATCTATTAAGTCAACGCCATTAAATGCTCCCCCCGCATCGAGGTGACAGAGGAGAAAACTTCCCGGGTAGTCTTGTCAGAACTCGGGTGCCATGTCCTAGGCGACCTATGACCCAGGATATGAGTGTTTGCTTTCGTATTCAAATTTGAAAATATTCTGCCCTGACCCGGGCGCCGTTCATGGGCCTGCCACATGACCCGAGAGATCCCGGATCCTACTAATGTCCCGGGACATATCGGGGCATCACTGCTGTTAGAACAGAACCAACTGGTTCAGTCGAGAAGGTTGTTGATCAACTAAGCAATGACGCTATGTCATTGTTCATCAAAAAATTTGGAAGATTTATGAGGAAAATCCAAGGGAACTTCCAGAAGAATTATCAGAGAAACAACTCTAAAGAAGATTCAAATGCTTGCTACAACTGTGGCAAACCTGGTCACTTCATTGCTGACTGTACCAAACCCAAGAAGGACAGTCAATGATCAACTGAAAGAAAGAAGAAATCATATGAGCACAAGGAGACCCAGGGATGATAAGAAGTCTCTCAAGAAGAAACATGAGGTACTCTTAGCTGAAGAGAGTAAATCAAAATGGGCAGAAACTGACAGCGAAGAGTCAGAGCCAGAAACCTCATGCAGTTCCAGTGATGGTGAGGAGGAAGTGAAGTGTCTAATGGCTGGTGACACAGAATTGGAGTCAAGCAGTCAACATGTATTTGATTTCGCCTCAACTGATTTCACTAGAGAAGAACTTATTTCAACTCTTCATGACATAGTTAATGAGTATCAAAAGCTTGCCTTATCTTTTGAAAAGGCCAAAGCAAAGCAAACTGATCCCATAGACAATAAACTAAAACTTAGGAATCAGTTGATGAGTTGAGTCTGAAAAGAGAGATTGGTGAACTTAATGCTGAAAGAAGCAGGAATCAATCAATGATTCAGAAGTTAATGCTTGAAAATTCAAAGCAAACTGAGCTTATTCAGGCTTGGAAAAAATCATCTGCTGCATTAATTGATATACAGAACTCTCAAAAATCAGTTACTGATAAAACTGGTTTTGGGTTCAATAACCAAGATGAAATGACTTCCAATTATACTCAACCAAAACTGAATATGGTCAAAGGGAAATACATTCACTTTGTCAAGTCAGTTATGGTATAAGAACAACCTGAGCCAAGTAAACTGGTTGAACAGCCTACTGAAAGTACGAACAAGGCTAGAAGATATGATATTGGTTATAGCCCAAAAGTTTTAACTGACTCATGCAGTCAGTCGCCAAAAAGATTCAGCTAGAATTATTCAAAAGAAAAAGGCTACTCCAATTACTACAACAACAAGCCAGTTCAGAAAAGATATCGGCTGAACAATCAGTTGAACAAAGCTAAATCACATGTTGTCTCATCTGTACACTACACACCTACCACACACAAATCGAGAAAGGCCATCTGGAATACAGCAACTGAACAGTCAGTTAGACTGATCCAAGTCTGGATTCCTAAAGGAATAATCAATGTAGGACCCAAATAATTAAGGATACCAAAATTATATCTTGTGTGTGATTGCAGGTAACAGGTACAAGCAAGGAATCATTCTGGTACCTGGATAGTGGATGCTCACGACACATGACAGGAGATGCAAACCTGTTATCTCAACTGATCAAATACACTGGACCAAACATCAGTTTCAGAGATAACTCCAAAGGTAAAACTGTGGGTAAGGGTAAGCTTATCCATGGTAACTTTATCATTAATGATGTTTTATTATTTGAGAATCTCAAGAATAATTTGATTAGCATTAGTCAGTTATGCGATAATGGATTCTCAGTTCAGTTTGACAAATATTCGTGTTCAGTTAAACACTCAACTGATGAGGTCATCCTAACTGGCAAACGGTGTGGAAACACTTACAAAGTCAGCTCGAATGATCAACCTTATGCACCAATATGTTTATCGCTTCAAAATATTCTAAAAACTGGTTGTGGCATAAGAGATTAAACCATCTGAACTTTAAATCAATTTCATATCTGAGTAATCACGATCTTGTCACAGGTTTGCCCAAAATGGATTTTATCAAAGATAAAATTTGTTCAGCAAGTCAGTTTGGTAAACAAGTAAAATCTTATTTTAAAAACAAGGGCAGTAAATGTGGGGACCCGGACGCTAATCATTTACTTAATCATCTTTGGGATTTAATTATCAGTTCTGATAAACAGGGTCTAAAAATTTTTGTTTTTAAAGTGTAAATGCGGAAGGTAATGGAATCTAAATAATATACATCTCTGTATAACAACTACAATTCAGTAGAAAAGTACAATACTGTACAACCTCAGTCTAAGGTTTAGTTACTAAGTTCAAGTAATAAAACCAGTCTACAGTAAATCCGGAATCACCACGCTATCTAGTCCAGCCTCTTTCTCATCTTGACCCTGATCCAGCCCCACCTGTTGTCATGCACACATACAAAACAAGACAACAGCCGGATAACTCCGGTGAGAATAAATCCCAGTATAAAACATGGTAAGAATGTATATAAATAATCTAAATCATAAAACATGCTATCATGGACATATTCAAAAGTAATAGATTTCATAATCTATGAAATCTACTCAAAATAAGCATGTAACTCAATTCAGATAAACATGCAATTCAAATCAAATCATATAAACATGCTATCATACTGAAAGCAATAAACATGGGTTTCATAGTCTATGAAACCACATCTATAAACGCATGCTGTTCTAGTCAAATCATGTCTAGACTCGACTCAACTATAACTCTAGGGATCCCGTGATGAATAAGACGTCAATGGCTGTTACCTACTCAACCGATCGTGGTAACTGTACGTCTTATTCCTAGACTTCGGTCATGGCTGTATCGCATAATCTACAATAGGACAATGTCTGCTCTTATGTAACGATACACCGAACGTCTAGAAGTCTGACTGTTTCTGTCAAACTTTCCTATCTCAAATGCAATGCATAACCATCTGTAAACAATGCATGATTATCTTAAAAGATTCGAATACAATTCTATAAACAAATCATAATCATATCAAAAGATAAACAATAATCAAGTATGTGATTTTATTAGGAAACTCAAATGAAATCTGATTTGAGTTGTATCTTCCCAGATATCACATGAATTATACCTTTGTCGTCCCGATCTGACGATGACGAAGACCTGTATTCAACTCTGTCCATCTCGAATCTGAAATGACAATATTGAATACGCTGTATCAGTGAATAACTCTATATACAATCTGTTCTGATCAATACTCAATTCAGTATACAATCTGATCAATGTCTGAACAAGATACAATCTGAGTCATATCAATAATATCACAATCTAATCGAAATCATATCTGAATCTGATCAATATCAATCTACTGATGTTTCGATGGCATAACAACACAATCTGAATAACCCCGTCAATCTGAACATCACAAATATAATACTGGAACTCATAATATGTGTCAATATAATTCATACTCTGAATATTAACACAATTCTGATATAGAATCTCAGTCAATATCTTTCAAAAATCATAACAATTACGGAAACAGTCTGTTCTTTAATCTGATTTCAATTCTATAATGTCTACGGTAGCAGAAACACCATATCTGAATCATATTCAATTCTAGCAACATCATATTTTCAAAACATCTCAAAACGTAACAAAACTTACGTCCTTGTGTAGCTCGTGTCGAGAGGAACTCAGTACTGTACTCGGCTTCAAAAACAGACGAACGGATTCTTCGTAAATTGACTTCTAAAGTCACGATGTAAAACTCCTTTCCAATTCCCTCGATTTCCTTCGACTTTCTGTTGGAGAATTGCATGTAGATATATATATATATATATATAAATATATATATATATACACGTCGCATTCCAAGACACCATGTGGCGATTTTTCATAATGCATGCCGCGCGCATATGCGCGCACAAAGCCGCGCATATGCGCCGGCAATTCTGCCCGGCTGCTTCTGCCTCTCGCGCATATGCGCCCACTCGTCCGCGCATATGCGCCAAAGCTCCTGGATGTCCCGCGCATGTGCGCGCAATGAAGTCGCGCATGTGCGCGCATGCTTCTGTCCTCCTCGCGCATGTGTGCCGATACCCACCGCACATGTGCGCCAAATGTTCTGGATGCTCCGCGCATGTGCGCGCATTTCTTCGCGCATGTGCACCATGGCTTCGGCTTTGCTCGTGATTTGGTGCATTTTTCTTGTCTTATCCGGTCCTATCTGTTCCGTCTATAATTAAATCAATTATCACCAATCATTATATTAATTATCGCCTAATCCTTTCTGATTAACGAAATACATTTCTCGGGCCTTGCATTTCTCCCCCTCTTAGATCTGAGTTCGTCCTCGAACTCACAAATACTCAATTCAGATATATCAGAAGAAATGTATACAAAGTTCAAAGCAGAACTCATCTCAATGAATCTGTTCTGAAATCTCAATCTTGCAATACTGGCTATACAACATCTGTATAAACCAAACTAAAGCTCATAACAAATTACTGTCATCAGCGGTTATCAAATCTGTTTATCCCGGTCAAGGATATATTCAATCTTGTCTTCAAATACCAATCGTCACCATCCGACGCTGGCATGATAAATCTGTCTGACCTGAGTTATTCTCATTCTATTCTGAATCAACTATCTTTTCTTTATCATATCTCTGACCGTATCAGCTCCTATCCCAAGTATCTCTGAGATATTATTCTGATTCAAAGAATCTATAGTACTCACTGTACACTATCTCATCTGTACCTATCTCATAACCCCTCTGGTAATCTGATAAATAACATCATCTCATAACTCAGATAGTGACAATCTGTCATATCCACCAGTGCTAACATCCAACACTGCAGCTTTTTGGATATCTTCCGATATCTGAATAGCACAATCTGGCTATTTTCTAATCAATCTGACAATTTCTTTGACATCGATCTTTGTCATCTGTTCATGTTTGTACGTTATCTGGTACAAACTAATCGATATAGATTGAACAATCTGTCAATCACAATCATATTCTATCGCAATATGGAAAGTATTGCTATAATATTATTACGAAATTCATCGAAATATACTCTCCGTGTCGAATCAGAACTATACAATTCTGTAATAATCTCCTGATTTCTATCTTTTTGTCTTCATTTATTGGCAATTCAGTCATTTCAGTATAATTTCTGCCATAACTGATTTAATCTATCTATATCATACCTGTCTGTTCGAATCTCATACATTCTCAGTCAGCAAAATGAATACTGAATCCACTACAATGCATTTCTGACACTGTCTGTAATTTCAGATTCAAACTATTCGGTATAACCAAATCAGTTAATAATGAGATTTAAAGAAAAATACCTACCTGGTATTCGGCTCTGATTATAAATATCAATTCTGTTATACAACTCTGAAACCTTCTGATATCATAACACAATCAGTCTAATACAAAACACAAAATCGCATATCTGTTTCTCTGACCGATACTCTGCTCTGATTATCGAAATACTGTTCTGACCACTCTGATCATGTTTCGGAACGGCTGAAATTCTTGAATTCATTTCTGATACAAGCTGAACTGTATATACTCTCAACGGTTCATAAAATCTGTATCAATACTGATTCAAAATAACAATAATCTATACTAATCTAGTAAATATATAGGATTGTAAGTTCTAACAATACTATCGATTCTGACAAATCAATCAGATCTTCATGCCAGTCTGATCAACTGCTATATATCATCTGCAAATATAATATGCTCTCCAAACAATACAATCTGTATAAAATACTGATTTAGAAGCAATCATTCTCAAGCAGTTCAAAACACAATTATATCAGATAATCTGTCAACTCGTACAATATCAATTTCTGACAATTCTAACATTTCTGACTTCCTGATCCTTCTGATATCGGTATCTGATCAGTCACTGTTGTGAATTCTGGATCTGGGTTTCCAATGGAACTCTGTTCCCTACAATCTTCGGGAACGCTTCTGGGGACAGACTTTAGCAAAGTGTCCCGGCTGTCCACAAATATTATATCTACCAGTTACTCCCTGGCATTGTTCGGTGGAATGTCTCCCTCCCCAACTCCTGCAATACACTCCAGTATAGCTCGGACTAGAACTACTGGAACTCGAGGAATCACCCCCTAACTTCTTGAATGGCTTCTTGCGGGCTTTCAGCAAATCTTGCTTCCCACTCGTACTGTCGTGATCATATCGAAGAGGGGATTGCTGTGTCTGAAGTGGCTTCACACACAACCTTGTCAATTGTCTAGTCAGACTCGCCTCCGCTCTCTTCGCTCTACTCAGGATATCAGCAAAATGTTAAGGTCGCTGCAAATTCATAAATGCAACTACCTCCGAATTCAACCCTCTGATGAACTGATTTACTATAGCTTCATCATTTCCAGCTATCTGAGGAGCAAAATGCAGTAGAGTAGAGAATTTGGCAGTATATTCATCAATATTCAACTGACCTTGGCTCAAATTCTCAAACTCTGCTTTCTTGTCCTCTCGGTACGAGACTGAGAAAAATCTTCGATAGAATTCAGTTCTGAATATTTCCCACGAAATCACTGTACCTCTCTGTGCCCACATTCTTCTACTGGTAATCCACCAACTCCTGGCGGCTTCTCGTAACTGATAAGGTACCATTTTAACCCTCTGTTCATCTGTACAATCAAGTAAATCAAACAAGATTTCTATATCATCAAACCAGTTCTGACAATCTTCAGATGTCTCGGTACCATTCAGAACCGGCGGCTGTAATAACTCAAATTCTTTCATCTTTTCTTCTAACTGAGTTTCTGATACATCTCTCTGTTCAGACGAAGTACTGCCCTTTTCTGAAATTCTTCGAGGCGGTATATCTGATAATCAAACAGATTAGTACATAATCTATACAATCTGTCTCAGCCCTCCTCTGATCATATACCTCTGATTCAGACTCGGTTCTGATCCAGGCTTAGTAATTACATGCTGCAATCAACTCAGATAACAAACAACATGTAATAGGGAAATCAATAAATTATGTTAGCACACATCATGCAAGTCAACATTGACATAAATCTCATGCTAGCAATCACATGCAAGGAAAGAAAATTCAATCTACCCCGCTCATTCTCTTCTATCTCAGTCTAAAGAATCTATCAACTCTGACTATCTCAGTCTAGAGGATCTATCGCTCTGATAATCTAAGTCTAAAGGAACTATCAGCTCTGATACCACCTGTTGTGGGGACCCGGACGCTAATCATTTACTTAATCATCTTTGTGATTTAATTATCAGTTCTGATAAACAGGGTCTAAAAATTTTTCTTTTTAAAGTGTAAATGCGGAAGGTAATGGAATCTAAATAATATACATCTCTGTATAACAACTACAATTCAGTAGAAAAGTACAATACTGTACAACCTCAGTCTAAGGTTTAGTTACTAAGTTCAAGTAATAAAACAAGTCTACAGTAAATCCGGAATCACCACGCTATCTAGTCCAGCCTCTTTCTCATCTTGACCCTGATCCAGCCCCACCTGTTGTCATGCACACATACAAAACAAGACAACAGCCGGATACCTCCGGTGAGAATAAATCCCAGTATAAAACATGGTAAGCATGTATATAAATAATCTAAATCATAAAACATGCTATCATGAACATATTCTGTTAGGATCGGTTATTGACTAAGGAGTGTTTAGAAGGGGGGTTGAATAAACACTTCTAGGAATTTAAATGTTTTTCGAAAAAGGTAGTTCAGTTTTGTTACAAACTGAACTAAGTATCCCGTCGGTCAATATCAATCAGTTAAACTGAATAAGCAGTTGCGGAAAATAAACTGATTGAAAGATAGAATATCTAACTGGAAATAAAGAGCTGAAGTAAAGATAACACAATATGTTTCTGGATGTTCGGAGAATTGAATAACTCCTACTTCACCCCTTCTATCACAAGGATAGGATATTCACTAAAAGACTTTGATCGAGTACAACGCTTGTACAGACCCACTTCAGTTAGGACTTATCTATTGCCTGAACTGAAACTCTTAGTATAATACAATGATCTCTGTAAGTAACTGAACTTAGCACTTATAGAATTATCAATATTTCAGAGTGCTAGTTTGCTCAATGTGTAGCCTTGATTGCTACGAGTAGATCTGATAAGTGTGAGCTGAGATTTTGACGGAGTAATGGCAAGTTTGAGATTGATCAATCGTATATTTTGTCAACTGCTCTTTAGTCATATTTATAGACTTATCTTTCAATGGTAATTTTGAATTCTCGTATCCGTTGATTGCCATCTTATCATTTCTTGAACAATGTTCTCGATTGCCGCTTCATCATTTATTGTACGACGGCGTATTAATCTCAATAGCCGAAATACGTTGTTCTATGCAGTGCGGCTTTCCATATTCAGTTGCTGTCTGATATGTCTTTTTGTCTGTTGAATGATCTTTCCCGAGGTATCTTCAGTTTAGAAGCTTTAATGTTTTCGGCTGAATGTTTTAACTGATCTGTTCTCAACTGATCAGTTTGTGTCAACTGATTTCAGTTGAATGTCCAGCTGCCGAATTTGCTTTCATGTATTAGTTGATTTGATCGTTTGATTTGTGTTTTGTCAAACTCCAGAATTTAGTTTCCAACAATTTCCCCCTTTATGGTGTTTGACAAAACCAAGAGATTTAACTCAGCTCTTTGTTGATAATAGATTACGCAACTGAATCATAGAATATCTGAGTTTCTTGTAGATAATATAGAAGTCTGAGGAAATGATATCAGTTGATAATAATAGCTTGATTAATTCTTCATCTAATTCTTTAGCATAACTGAATCATAAAATAACTTGTCAAATGATATCATTCTTCAGCTGCTTTCCCCCTTTTTGTCAAATATATCCATCTTGTCAGATAGCTTGCGAACGTGAGAAGAAAGAACCGTGATAGAGGATGACATATTTTCAATAGAAGTAGTCATTGTGACTTGCAGTAGTTCAATTTTCCGAGACACAAGCGATTCCACATTGTCGAAGCGTTGTGTAATTAATTCTTGAGTGGCAGTCAGACTGGACATGATACCTCTATTTTTCTGAATATCACCAACTGCAAAAGAGAGAGCGGTAACAGCAGATTGAATATCTTTCAGTCTTTTCAAGGATTCTTGATTATCATCCAACTTCAGACTGTGCGAAAGTTGCGTATTTTGAATTTTGGAGATGGCAGTAATTATTTGACTCATACTGTCCTGCATATGTTGGACTTCTTCAAAAATGAGATCAAAATCTGCTGAAGATGGAGGATTGGATTGTCGAGAAGTGCTTGGTTTACTTGTATCAAGTTCAGACACGATCAAGGCTTGATCAATCGAAATTGTTTCAGTAACATTTCGAACTGAAATATCAGCAGCAGGGATTTCTGCTTGATCCCGAGGTGGTGAGGAAGGTTTTTGGTCAGTTGATGGTGACACAATCTGAACTGATGTCTCTAGGGAATGATCGATTGAGTCATCTGGCATATCAGTTGGTATGACCTGATCAGCAGATTGATCTGGTGGAACAATTTCCACTGAAGGAATAGTGACCTCTGGATTGGTTTGATCAACAGAGTGATCAACTTTATCATTCACTGGTCCACTAAGGTGGGATTCCTCTACCACGGCTTGAATTACTTCATCAATATGAGCGAAAGACAGCTCTGCTTCAGTATATAGTTGTTGTTCAACAGGTGGTGAAGAAAGCTTATCAGAAATTGGCTCTTCAGTTGGAACAAGAACTAAAGCTGATGATGTTTCTGTTGTGTTAGAGGGTGCTTCTTCAACTAGTTCCACATCATCATCTGAATCTTCTTGGTAGACTACTAGTTCTTGATCCAATTCCCAAAATTTAATTCGAGAAAGTAGCCCTATAAGGTCAGTGTCAAGCTGAGTAATTACAGCTTGATCAGCATATGCAGTAGGACCAGTTGGCAAGTAGTTGTTTTTAAGCTTAGCTACAAATTGAGCCAACTTCTTTGCTCTCATCTGATCAAAGAAATAACTTTTCCTCTCTAAGGCTTGAGCAATAGAGGCAGCTTTGACAGTTCGAAGAACAAAGGCCTCCAGCTTGATGAATTTTCTGAGCTCGGACTTTTCCTTCAGTTGCTTGGCAAAAACCTAAGTACGATAGGCTACCCAAGCATCATAGGACTTAGTCTTTGCAGCAGCAAAACTGTTCACTTTTCCCCATACCAGATCAATATGAGTTTGAATCGGGTTGGAGGGTCTGGGTTCTACAATCAACTTCCCTTTCCCTTTATCAGTACTCATGATATGAGGAATTTCCAGTCCGGTTCGAGTTGATTCAATCTGTTCTACAAACTTTATTCCTTTGGGTCTGGCAGGTGCTACACCAATTGGTCGAGGTATTTGAGTAACAGGAGCTTGGGTCCTAACGGATTTCTTTATGGTACTTACTGAATCAGCTTGTGGAATAATCTGTAGAGGAACTGCTTCTATAGGCTGCTGATCAGTAAAGGAAATCATTTTGTCAGTAGGAATGGATACCTCAGAAGTAGTTTTAACCCTTCGAGTTCTTGGCTTCTTCGCAATTTGAGGTGATGAAGTCTTATCTGACTCTGATGTACTCAAAATCAACTTCCTTTTGGCAACCTTCAGTTGAGCCAACGTTTTGGTTTTCTTGACTGATTTGGGAGCAGCTAACTGAGTCCCAATTTCCTGTTTGATTCGCACAAACTGAGTAGGAGATATGTCCATTTTGGATTTAATTGGCATCGTGTTCTTTGCATTGAACACCTTAAATTTCGACGTCTTCTCAGATTCCTCAGCCACTAAACCTTTTGCTTTCAGCAGATAACTGATTTGAACAGCAAAACCCTTGGATTGTTTAGGAGACAGAAACATATTCTTCAAAATATTAAATATGAGATGCTTCCAGTTAAATTTGTGATTAGCCATTATTACAGTAATGGCCTGAAATTTCTCCAAAGTTAGGGCAGCAAATGATTCAGCTTTTGCCAAAAGCCCTTTAGCAATTACATCGGCCAGCAATTGAACTTCATGCTTGAGTTTCTTTTTAGGATCAGAAACTTTAATCTTCTGTCCATCAGCAGAGAGAAGGGTTTGCATTTCCTCAATATCAGATGCTTTGACATCCGAAAGTTGTGCCATTCCTTCAGAAGGTATGAGAAATAAGTCACCAAGAGAATCTTCAGAGATGATCAGTAACTGACCATTGATAGTAGAATTGATATTTCCCTCAGAATTAATCACGCCAGAAGAGTAGAAATCCTGAAGTTCTTTGGGATAGATATCCTGAGAGGATTGTCCCAAAAATGTTTTTAGACCAGCAGCTTCAAGTTTCTGAAATACTTTCTGAACTTCAGCATCGCCGAAGGATAAGATAGATCCAAAATTGATGGCCATAGCATTTAGCATGAAAGCGGGAATTTGAGTCGCCATTGAATGCTGAAAAATTTCTTGAAAGAAAATTCGAATGATGAGGTAGTTCTTGCTCTAAAGATGATTTGAAGTAGTCGAAAAGTAAAACTGAAATGAAGCGGGTAATTGTACTAATGTTTGTGACTGTTTGAATTTTTGGACACGTGTCAGTCCAATAAAATTTTGAGTAAAAATATGTGTACGTGTGCTATAATCGTGTTTGTAAAATAATGAGCAGTTAAAATTGATTCCACGTCATAAATTAAAATTCATCATTAGTTTAGCAGACAGTCACATCATTTGATTTGAAATATAATTGGTTAATTAGTTAACTTATATGAGAAGATTAGTGGAAAATTCGACTGGTAGATCAGTTGATAAGACTGGGTTCTTTCAGTCGAGAGTTCACTAACAACTGTCTTCTCAGTTAACTTCTTGAACCATTATTCCCCCTTAATAAATGCATTAACGCAAAATGACGGCTATAGTCGGTAATGATTAAAGTGAGTATGGTGCTCGGCATAGCAATCGTCACAGAGTGAAGTTTCCTTTCATTTCCCTCTTGGCCTATAAATAAGAGTGAAAGGGTTAGCCAAAATTATCTCAGCAAGTAAGTTTCAAAGATAAGGAAAATGGCAGAAGCTGGAAGCTCAAGCGACGCTCAGTTTACACTGCAGGCCAGGAAGCAGTCCATGGAAGATGAAGTCTTCTATGCTAGCCTTCCTTACTGGGAGGAGATGCAGGAACTAGAGTTCCTGTATTACTCTGGGCGGGTCTCTTCTTTCAGGCGAAAGGCCCAACTTCAAGAGGTGCGAGAGCTCCTAGAGGTTCCTGCGGGGGTGGACCTTTTTAAAGAGTGTTATCTCTACAAGCTCTTTCTTCTGAAGGAGCTAGAGATCCTCCGCCGCATCGCTGCCTCCCACAATTTCTACAAAACCTCTTCCTCAGCACTAGCTGCATGGATGAGTTTGTGGATAATTGCTGTGGAGAATGAATATGAAATTGTAACCGGCTCCTCTTCTTAATAAAATATTTATTATGTTTTATCGTCTTTGTTCTTTTATTTCTGCCTGCAATGATCTGGAAGAGATATAATCACAAACACTTGCTGACATTAGTTAAGAACTCATAAGAGTAAGCAACTCATTTATATATTCAGTAAAGGTTAACAACAAATTACGATCAATGATTATGTAATCCTGTTATATGATCTAATGACATGCTAACAATCATCAGTTTTGATAAGTAAATGAACTAATAAAATTCAAACTGTTATTAACTGATATCTTAAATGTCCTCGGTAAATGTGAGAGTCGATTTAATTGACTTGTGATTCTTCAACTTCTTCAACACTTTTTTCTTATAAATGAGATGATAGTGGTGATAATGTGATCAGTTCAAAATTATTTCAACATGTCTGATTCTGATGCATGCAGTAGCACGTATGTTCATGCGACTGATCAGTCAGCCCCTCGTTTAGCTGAAATTAAAAGAAAGATGGAGAAATATGTTTTTCAGAAGGTATTGACATCCTGGGAAAAGATTGATGAGTTGAAGATGGTGAGTGACAGTGGTGTCATTCCTTTTCGTGCTCAGGAGAGAAGAGCACTGAAATACCTTGCTCGTTTTGAGGTTAGCCGCGTTAATGATTTGGTTGAAGACAAATGTCTTTTAGAAGCAATGCTATGGAAGGAGTGGCATGTTGTTGATAAGATTTCAAAGTCAAGGGCATTTGCTGGAGTTCGAATTTATGAGTTGAATGACTGGATTAGGGCATGGCTAGATACAGTTGGATCTATGATTTCTTCTGTAAATTGGGAACGTTGGTATTCTTAATGAAATATTATTATCAATTTGTTGTATTCTTATTTTCTGCACTTAATTCTGTTAGTGAAGTTATATCAATTAAACCAAGAATATTTCGGAAATAAGAAAACTTAGCCTCTGGTAACGGTTTTGTGAAGATGTCTGCTGCTTGTTGTTCCGTTGAGACGTATTCTAATCTGATGTTCTTCTTTAGTGCATGATCTCTGATGAAATGATGTCTGACATCTATATGCTTAGTCTTGGAGTGAAGAACTGGATTGTATGCAATAGCTATTGTACTAGTGTTGTCACAGAATATTGGTGATTCCTTTGCATCAACACCATAATCTTTCAGTTGTTGCTGAATCCAGAGCAGTTGGGCACAGCAGCTTCCAGCAGCAAGATATTCTGCTTCAGTTGTGGAAGTTGCTATGGATGTTTGGTTTTTACTGAACCAAGAGATCAGTCTGTCTCCAAGAAACTGACATGATCCACTTGTACTTTTACGATCAAGTTTGCATTCTGCATAATCTGCATCTGAATAGCCAACTAAATTGAAAGATGAGTCTTTAGAGTACCATAAACCAACATTTTCCGTGCCTTTAAGATATCTCAAGATACGTTTGGACGCAGAAAAATGTGACTGCTTAGGGTTAGCTTGAAATCTTGCACATATACATACAGCAAACATAATATCAGGGCGACTAGCAGTTAGGTACAATAAAGAACCTATTAAACCTCTGTATAGTGTCGTCTCAACTGATATTCCCCCTTGATCAGTGTCTAATTTAACTGATGAACTCATTGGAGTGCTTGCTGCTGAACAAGATTCCATGCCAAATTTTCTTAGCAATTCCTTGGTATAATTGGTTTGACTAATAAATGTTTCTGAATCCAGTTGCTTCACTTGTAAACCAAGAAAGAATGTCAGCTCACCCATCATGCTCATCTCGAATTTATCCTGCATCAGCTTGGAAAATTTCTTGCATAATTTGGGGTTAGTTGACCCAAAAATAATATCATCAACGTAAATTTGAACAAGTAAGATATGATCATTTTTCGAGAATTTAAACAAAATCTTATCAACTGATCCAACAGAAAAATCATGACCAGTTAGGAATTTTGAGAGGGTTTCATACCAAGCCCGTGGAGCTTGTTTGAGACCATATAATGCCTTGTTTAAATGATAAACGTGATCAGGAAAATTATGATTGACAAAACCTGGAGGTTGTTCAACGTAGACTTCTTCTTGCAATTGGCCATTTAGGAATGCACTTTTCACATCCATTTGATAGACTTTAAAGTTTTTGAAGGATGCATAGGCAAGAAATATTCTGATTGCCTCCAGTCTTGCAACTGGTGCATATGTTTCATCATAATCAATTCCTTCTTCTTGTCTATACCCTTGTGCCACTAACCTTGCTTTTTTGCGCACAACTGAACCATCTTCGTTTAGTTTGTTTCTGTACACCCATTTTGTACCTATAACAGTTTTAGAAACTGGTCTTGGAACTAAGTTCCAGACATTGTTATGAACAAACTGATTTAGCTCTTCTTGCATTGCATTAATCCAATTAGGATCAGTAAGAGCTTCGGCAGTTTTTGTTGGTTCGATTTGAGATACAAAATCTGAATGAATAAATAAATTGAGCATCTGATTTCTTGTTCTTACTGGATCAGATGGGTTACCTATTACCAGTTCTGGAGGATGTGATTTCTTCCATCTAAATTCAGCATTGGGTGCTTCACAGCCAGCAAATTCTTCATTAGGTAACTGAATGTTCTCAGTTTCAGTTGGAGCTGATTCAGTTGATAATTGATTTTCATTAGTTTGCTCCACTAACTGATTGTCAAGATTTGATTTCAATTCAGCTGGTTGATCCAATATCTCAGGTTCAGGTGTATGAAAGATATTCTGATTATTACGACTTTCGTCTGAGTCATCATCTTCCAGACTGATATCTGTAAATCGATCAGCTAGCTCAACTTGATCATTTGGCTTATCGATTAGTGCAGTTTCATCAAAATCAACATGTGCAGATTCTTCAACATTCAAGGTTTTCTTATTAAATACTCTGTAAGCTATGCTAACTGATGAATATCCAAGGAATATTCCTTCTGCTGATTTGACATCGAATGCTTTTAGATAATTTTTACCATTGTTATGAATAAAACATCTACAGCCAAATATTTTGAAGTAAGTGATTATGCTTTTTCTTCCATGACAGATCTCATATGGTGTTTTCATGTGATTTTTATTAATCATTGATCTGTTCTGAGTGTAGCATGCAGTGTTTACTGCTTCTGCCCAAAATCTTTGAGAAATACCAGAATCAGCAAGCATTGTTCTAGCAGCTTCTTTAAGAGTCCGATTCCTTCTCTCAGCCACACCGTTTTGCTGAGGTGTTCTTGCTGCTGAGAACTCATGCTTGATTCCAGTATTTTCTAAAAAGTTTGAAAGTGTTTGATTGATGAATTCAGTTCCTCGATCAGATCTGATTCGATCAATCCCAACTGATTTTTCATTTAAAAGTCTTTTGAAGAGTTTAATCAGTTGTGCAGCAGTATGGTCTTTGGATTTGAGAAATATAACCCAAGTAAATCTTGAAAAGTCATCTACGACCACTAAGGTGTATTTCATTCCCCCTAAGCTCATGACTGGTATTGGACCAAAGAGATCCATGTGCAATAATTCTAAGCATCGGGATGAAGATTTACAGCCTTTGTTTTTGAAAGAGGATCGAACTTGTTTTCCATACTGACATGCTGAACAAGGTTTTTCTTTTGAAAAATTTATTTTGGGCAAACCAGTTACAAGTTCATGCTTACTCAGATAGGCAATAGATTTAAAATTTAAATTATTTAACCGTTTATGCCACAACCAGTTTTGAGATGATTTAGACGCAATAAAGCATACTGGTGTATAAGGTTGATCATTCCAGCTGACTTTGTAAGTGTTTCCACACCTTTTGCCAGTTAGAATAATCTCTTCAGTTGAGTTTTTGACTGAACAAGAGTGTTTGTAAAACTGAACTGAAAATCCATTATCGCATAACTGACTAATGCTTATCAGATTATACTTAAGATTCTCGACTAATAAAATATCATTAATGGTGAAGTTACCATGGATAAGCTTACCCTTACCCACAGTTTTACCTTTGGAATTATCCCCAAAACTGATGTTTGGACCATTGTATTTGACCAGTTGAGACAATAAGTTTGAATCTCCTGTCATGTGTCGTGAACATCCACTGTCCAGATACCATATTGATTCAATGCTTGTACTTATTGCCTGCAATTAAATACAAAATAAGATTCTGGTACCCTTTTCTATTTGGGTCCAAAGTTGATTAGTCCTTTAGGAATCCAGACTTGAATCAGTTTAACTGACCGTCCTGTTGCTGTATTCCATATGGTCCTTCCCTGTTTGTGTGTGCTTGGTGTATGGTGTGTAGAGGATACAACATGTGTTTTGACCTTTTTCAACTGATTATTCAGCCGATATCTTTTCTGAATTGGCTTACTGTTGTAGTAGTTTGAGTAGCCATATGAATATTTTCTGCTGAGAGTTTTTGGTTGTTGATTCCATGAGTCAGTCTTACCCTTTGGATTATATCCAATTCTACATCTCATACCTTTATTCATATTTTGAGATGGCTGTTCAATCAGTTTGCTCGACTCTTCTTGATTTTGTACCGTAACTGATTTTACAAAGTGAATATATTTCCCTTTGTTCATATTCAGTTTTGGTTGAGTATCTTGGGAAGACAAATCATCTTTATTACAGAATCCTAAACCAGTTTTATCATCAACTGATTTCTGAGAATTCTGTATATTAGTTAAAGCTTTAGATGATTTGTTCCAAACTTGAATGAGCTCATTGAGCTTTGTATTTTCAAGCGACATTTTTTGAACCATTGATTGATTCCTGCTTCTTTCATCAGTGAGTTCAGCAATCTCCCTTCTTAGACTCAACATTTCAACTGATTCATCAGTTTTTGTTTTATTGTCTTTGGGATCATCTTGCTTTGCTCTGAGTTTTTCAAATGATAAAGCAAGCTTTTGATACTCATTGACCATGTCATGAAGAGTTGAGATGAGTTCTTCTCGTGTAAAATTAATAGAGCTAAAATCAAATACCTGCTCGCAGCTTGATTGATCTTCTATGTTATCTGCCATTAGACATGTTACTTCTTCCTCATCCTCACTTGAACTGCAAGAGCTTTCTGGATCTGACTCTTCGCTGTCAGTTTCTGCCCATTTGGCTTTGCTGTCTTCAGCTAGGAGTACTTCATGTTTCTTCTTGCAAGGCTTCTTTTCGTCCTTAGATCTTTTTTTGTGCTCATACATTTTCTTCTTCCTTTCAGTTGAGGTTTGATTATCCTTTTTAGGCTTTGGACAGTTGGCAATAAAGTGACCGGATTTCCCACAGTTGAAACATACATTAGACTCTTCTCTGGAGTTGTTTCTTTGATAATTCTTCTGAAAATTTCCTTGATTTTTTCTCATGAATCTTCCAAATTTCTTAATAAATAGAGACATGGCATCATTGCTCAGCTGATCAGCAGTTTTCTCAACTGAACCAGTTGATTCATTTCTAACAGCAGTCAAGGCAGTAGTTGCTGCTGGAGTAGATGGTTCTCCTTCTCGAGTTTGAAGTTCAAACTCATATGCTTTTAGATCTGCAAATAAATCATGAAATTCAACTTTGTTAAGATCTTTGGATTCCCTCATTGCCATAGTTTTGACATCCCATTCTTTGGGAAGTCCTCTGATTACTTTCAATACTACTTCTTTATTTGTATACACTTTTCCAAGTGCATTTAGTTCGTTGATGATACAGCTTGTTCTTTCATCATACTCATCCATTGTTTCTCCCATCTTCTGATGTTGTCGAATTTCTGCATAGCAACTGAAAGTTTGTTTTCTTTTGTTTGATCATTTCCTTCGCAAAGTTGAATTAATTTCTCCCAAATTTCTTTGGCGGTTTTGCACATTTTGATCTTACTGAACGTTACTTTGTCCAGTGTCTTATATAATATATCTTTTACAACGTTGTCTAGATTTGCCTTTCTCTTGTCCTCTGTAGTCCACTCATCTCGAGGCTTTTCAATTCGGTGAGGTGCCCCTTCAGTGATAGCAACAGCTGTGTTTGCTTTCAAAATTTTCATGGGTCCGTCAGTTATGACGTACCACATGTCATCGTCTTGTGCAGCTAGATGAGCCTGCATTCTGATTTTCCAATCATCAAAATCTTCCCTGGAGAACATTGGAATCTTATTGAATGAAGACATAGTGATTAGATTGAGGATAGATAATCTTTGACAGGATATGCCTTGCTCTGATACCACTTGTTAGGATCGGTTATTGACTAAGGAGTGTTTAGAAGGGGGGGTTGAATAAACACTTCTAGGAATTTAAATGTTTTTCGAAAAAGGTAGTTCAGTTTTGTTACAAACTGAACTAAGTATCCCGTCGGTCAATATCAATCAGTTAAACTGAATAAGCAGTTGCGGAAAATAAACTGATTGAAAGATAGAATATCTAACTGGAAATAAAGAGCTGAAGTAAAGATAACACAATATGTTTCTGGATGTTCGGAGAATTGAATAACTCCTACGTCACCCCTTCTATCGCAAGGATAGGATATTCACTAAAAGACTTTGATCGAGTACAACGCTTGTACAGACCCACTTCAGTTAGGACTTATCTATTGCCTGAACTGAAACTCTTAGTATAATACAATGATCTCTGTAAGTAACTGAACTTAGCACTTATCGAATTATCAATATTTCAGAGTGCTAGTTTGCTCAATGTGTAGCCTTGATTGCTACGAGTAGATCTGATAAGTGTGAGCTGAGATTTTGACGGAGTAATGGCAAGTTTGAGATTGATCAATCGTATATTTTGTCAACTGCTCTTTAGTCATATTTATAGACTTATCTTTCAACGGTAATTTTGAATTCTCGTATCCGTTGATTGCCACCTTATCATTTCTTGAACAATGTTCTCGATTGCCGCTTCATCATTTATTGTACGACGGCGTATTAATCTCAATAGCCGAAATACGTTGTTCTATGCAGTGCGGCTTTCCATATTCAGTTGCTGTCTGATATGTCTTTTTGTCTGTTGAATGATCTTTCCCGAGGTATCTTCAGTTGAGAAGCTTTAATGTTTTCGGCTGAATGTTTTAACTGATCTGTTCTCAACTGATCAGTTTGTGTCAACTGATTTCAGTTGAATGTCCAGCTGCCGAATTTGCTTTCATATATTAGTTGATTTGATCGTTTGATTTGTGTTTTGTCAAACTCCAGAATTTAGTTTCCAACATATTCAAAAGTAATAGATTTCATAATCAATGAAATCTACACAAAATAAGCATGTAACTCAATTCAGATAAACATGCAATTCAAATCAAATCATATAAACATGCTATCATACTGAAAGCAATAAACATGGGTTTCATAGTCTATGAACCACATCTATAAACGCATACTGTTCTAGTCAAATCATGTCTAGACTCGACTCAACTATAACTCTAGGGATCCCGTGATGAATAAGACGTCAATCGCTGTTACCTACTCAACCGATCGTGGTAAATGTACGTCTTATTCCTAGACTTCGGCCATGGCTGTATCGCATAATCTACAATAGGACAATGTCTGCTCCTATGTAACGATACACCGAACGTCTAGAAGTCTGACTGTTTCTGTCAAACTTTCCTATCTCAAATGCAATGCATAACCATCTGTAAACAATGCATGATTATCTCAAAAGATTCGAATACAATTCTATAAACAAATCATAATCATATCAAAAGATAAACAATAATCAAGTATGTGATTTTATTGGGAAACTCAAATGAAATCTGATTTGAGTTGTATCTTCCCAGATATCACATGAATTATACCTTTGTCGTCCCGGTCTGACGATGACGAAGACCTGTATTCAACTCTGTCCATCTCGAATCTGAAATGACAATATTGAATACGCTGTATCAGTGAATAACTCTATATACAATCTGTTCTGATCAATACTCAATTCAGTATGCAATCTGATCAATGTCTGAACAAGATACAATCTGAGTCATATCAATAATATCACAATCTAATCGAAATCATATCTGAATCTGATCAATATCAATCTACTGATGTTTCGATGGCATAACAACACAATCTGAATAACCCCGTCAATCTGAACATCACAAATATAATACTGGAACTCATAATCTGTGTCAATATAATTCATACTCTGAATATTAACACAATTCTGATATAAAATCTCAGTCAATATCTTTCAAAAATCATAACAATTACGGAAACAGTCTGTTCTTTAATCTGACTTCAATTTTATAATGTCTACGGTAGCAGAAACACCATATCTGAATCATATTCAATTCTAGCAACATCATATTTTCAAAACATCTCAAAACGTAACAAAACTTACGTCCTTGTGTAGCTCGTGTCGAGAGTAACTCAGTACTGTACTCGGCTTCAAAAACAGACGAACGGATTCTTCGTAAATTGACTTCTAAAGTCACGATGTAAAGCTCCTTTCCAATTCCCTCGATTTCCTTCGACTTTCTGTTGGAGAATTGCATGTATATATATATATATATATATATATATATATATATATATATATATTTATATATATATATATATATATATATATATATATATATATATATATATATACACGTCGCATTCCAAGACACCATGTGGCGATTTTTCATAATGCATGCCGCGCGCATATGCGAGCACAAAGCCGCGCATATGTGCCGGCAATTCTGCCCGGTTGCTTCTGCCTCTCGCGCATATGCGCCCACTCGTCCGCGCATATGCGCCAAAGCTCCTGGATGTCCCGCGCATGTGCGCGCAATGAAGTCGCGCATGTGCGCGCAATGAAGTCGCGCATGTGCGCGCATGCTTCTGTCCTCCTCGCGCATGTGCGCCGATACCCACCGCGCATGTGCGTCAAATGTTCTGGATGCTCCGCGCATGTGCGCCATGGCTCCGGCTTTGCTCGTGATTTGGTGCATTTTTCTTGTCTTATCCGGTCCTATCTGTTCCGTCTATAATTAAATCAATTATCACCAATCATTATATTAGTTATCGCCTAATCCTTTCTGATTAACGAAATACATTTCTCGAGCCTTACAGTAAATCTTCTTCCCGTTGCTTAGAGCTGTTGCAAATAGATCTATTTGGTCCAATACCAGTCATGAGCTTAGGGGAATGAAATACATCTTGGTGGTTGTGGATGATTTTTCAAGATTTACTTGGGTTATTTTTCTAAAATCCAAAGACCAAACTGCTGCACAACTGATCAAGCTTTTCAAAAGACTATTAAATGAGAAATCAGTTGGAGTTGATAGAATCAGATCCGATCGAAGAACTGAATTCATCAATCAAATTCTTTCAAATTTTTTAGAAAATGCTGGAATCAAGCGTTAGCTCTCAGCAGCTAGAACTCCTCAGAAAAATGGTGTAGCTGAAAGGAGAAATCGGACCCTCAAAGAAGCTGCTAGAACAATGCTTGCTGATTCTGGCATTTCTCAAAGGTTTTGGGCAGATGCAGTAAACACTGCGTGTTACACTCAGAACATATCCATGATTAATAAGAATCATTGGAAAACACCTTATGAGATCTGGCATGGACGAAAAATTGTGGTTTCTTACTTCAAAATATTCGGCTGCAGATGTTTTATTCTCGACAATGGCAAATATCATTTAAAACCCTTTGATGCTAAATCTGCAGAGGGAACATTGTTGGGATATTCATCAGTCAGTAAAGCACATAGAGTGTTTAACAAAAGCACACTAAATGTTGAAGAGTCCATACATATTGTTTTTGATGAAACTATACTAACCAAAAAGCCAACTGATTCAGTTGAGCTAGTGGATAGATTTACAGATATCAGTTTGGAGGATGATCATGAAGAAGAAAATTACATCAATCGAAACATCCTTCAAACACCAGAACCTGAAATTTTTGATCAATCAGTTGAACAGGAAGCTGTTCCTGATAATCAGTTGTAAGAGCCTATTGAGAACATTCAATCACCAACTGATGTAGCAACTGAAACTGAAGAAAACAACTAGTTGCAAACTGAAGCAGTTGCTGACATGGCTATAACAAATGCTGAATACATATGGAAGAAATCACACCCTCCAGAGTTGGTAATAGGTAACCCATCTGATCCAGTGAGAACTAGAAATCAGATGCTCAACTTATTTATTCATTCAGCTTTTGTATCACAATTGGAACCGGAGACAACTGATGAAGCCCTTGCTGATTCAAACTGGACAAATTCTATGCAAGAGGATCTGAATCAGTTTACACATAACAATGTATGGAACCTAGTTCCAAGACCAATTTCAAAAACTAATAAGAAGAAGGAATCAACAAAGGTTGCAGCTCCTTTGATCCAAATCAATCGACCTTCGATCCTTGCTCCTGCTCGACCCAAGGGAATCGTCATTCAGGAACGAGTGGATTCTACTCACTCTAGACTGAACATGTAGAACCAGTAACTTAGACTACGTATAAGCCATGTATAATTCTAGTATTTTAAATTAAATTGACTTCATTGCATGAATATTTAAATGCTTTTCTTTGAATTTAATTATTTTAGCCAGCAGTTTGATTTTTATTCATTTCAGTTATTTCAGTGAGGCCGGACTGGAGTTGGAACTTTGAGATAGAATTTAAGATTCAGAAAACATTTTCAGGATTTATTTTAGCTATCAAGTAAGTTCATTTAAGTTAATAAGAAGGTTTGAGGATTTATTTAGTTACTTGAGGTGAGTAGGAAATTAATTCAATTAAGTTCCAATTATTAAGGGTTTTATTCACTAAATTATTTAAGGGATTTGTGAGGCTTTTAAGAGTTATTAATTTAGTAAATAAACAACACTTCCCATTCATTTTTATTAATAAATTTCGGCCCCTAGTTGATAGTGTATTGCCTTGCCAACTCATCACCCTTTTGACCCTTTCTTTGCATGTAATTAGTAGGATAATTCTATGATTTTTGGGGGCACCATTTAATTAATTATTAGAGCTTATCCTAACCCATTCCTAGCCTTGAAGAAATCGGCCACCCCATTCTAGAATCATCCAACAAGCCATTTGCTATCAACCAAATTCAAAATTCAAATTTAAAAAGGGGGAGACTTGGTCTTGATTTCTCCCATATATTTTGCACCCACTACCCTCACTCCCCTAACCATTTTCCCCTCTCCCTAATCTCGAAAATCAGAGCACTTTTCAGAGTAAAAATTGTGAGTCTTAACTAGAAAGAAAGGGAAAGAAATCGAGTAGAAGGAAAGGAAAGAAAGCGTTCCACTCCTCCGCGCCGCGTCGTCGTCGTTTCGTTCGTTTTCTTTCAAAACGAAACCAGGCATGTCTAGATTTCTTTCAAACCTCAATCAAGTCCTACTATTATTTTAAACATCACTTTTACATGATTTTTATTCAAGAAAAACCGAAATTTCATCAAGCATTTTCGAAATGCATGTGCAGAATTTTTTTGACTTTCATGATGCTCTTCACGGTTTTCTCTTGTTTCAGTGCTATAGGTTATGGATCGACTCCAAGCTCCCAAGGCTGTTCCTAGACATGTAATAGGATGCATTAGGACCATGTTGGTCCATTCATTCAGCCCCCATACTTGCTGGAAAACCGAAATGACAGCAAGCTCCCCATAGGTGCAAGATTGGGTTCGAAAAATTCAGTTTTGATGTCAAAGGGATATGAATATGATCATGGCTGCCCCAAGGCCTATAGCCATGGTTAGATCACTTTCCTAGCATGTCTAAGACGTGACTAAGTCGCCCTTTTGGTGGCTTGGTCCATGGTTACTCGGTTTTCAATTAAAACATCAAGAACAGCCCCTACACCCTTCGGCCCCTTCATTATACAGCATGTATTGATTCGATTTTTGGTAATGGTGTGGATCTTGGTTGGCCTATGGCCCTTAGCCAAGGTTCATACCATACCCCAAGACGTCTAGATCGTGCCATGGTCAAACAAATGGCCACTGGAACGAGTCGAGACAGCAAGCGAAGCACAACACCACACACGCACGCATGAGGCCCTCGGTAAGAGTTTTCGGTTGGTTGCTGGAATGGTGAGGATTGTGGCTGTCCTAGGGCCCTTACCCATGGTTCAAATCATTCCTTGAGATGTTGGTAAGAGTCTCTGGTCGGTGGTTCACGCCCCAATGGCCGGTAGTCTCGAAAACAACACAAGACATGCAATTGCGCAGTTGCTGGAATTTGACAGCAACTTGCTGTGACGGTTTGGAGGCTCGTCTGAGTTATTGGTTGGATTTTAGCCCTTGGCATTGGATTGGACAGTGCCCCATCGAGTTAGGAAGGTCATGTTTTTTACCGTTTGTAATTCGGATCATTTTTGAGGTCGTACGAGAATTTACGGTGTGATGTGCCAAATTGACTCTCGAAAGAGCGTTTCATGTTTTGGCCTCCATTTCACCTAGATTTCGACCCTCATCATTTTAGGAGCATTATTTCATTATTTTAAGCGTATTTTAATCATGACTATATGACGGTTCAGTGTTGGTTCGGGTTTGGTTCGGAGTCATGATTTAAAATACGGAGTCGTTAGACGTAGTTGTCGCATTGTCAAATTTAATTGCATAGTTGGTCAAGTAAAAGCTATTGCATATTTTTCATGGCACCTTTAGGTTGCAGCGAGCTTGGGAGCGATCCTATCCAGTTGGTAAAATTACAGGATTTTCATTATGCCATTTAATTATATTACGTGCATAAAATTAGAAAATACTTATTTTTGAGATTTATGCGATATTGCTTATGGTCAATTCACTATTATGGGAGCATTATTTTACACGGTCGCCAGTGACCGGTCAGTTCAGTTTGGTACCATCCGGTCGCCAGTGACCGGTCAGTTCAGTTCAGTTTGATACTCTCCGGTAGCCAATTACCGATCAGTTCAGTTCAGTGCAGGGGCCACAGGCGTATACCATAATCTCAACAGAAAATTGTTACCAGTTATTTCAGTACAGATTTTCAGTTCAGTTATGCACATATTATAATTGCTCAGTACAAGTTATTTTCAGTATGCCTCATGACATGATATTTTATCCCATGCAAAATTTTACTATAGTATTTACTCGTTATCTACGATATATGCATGTTGAGTCTTTAGACTCACTAGACTTGATTGTTGTAGGTACTGATGAGGCTAGGGCCGAGGGCGGGGACCAGTGAGCCAGCTTAGGTCGGCAGTAGTGGCACCCGAGGACCTCATTTACAGCAATCGTCATTTTATGCAAACATTTTATCAGTTGTTGGATATTCTTTAACTTGTTACTTTTGCAAACTTTAAATTCTTTCGCTGCTATTTTTTTAGCATTAAACGTTATTTAACAGTTTATTTTATGAATTTGATACTTCATTTAATTTAAAAAGAAAATTTTTAATTTTCCGCAAATTTTTCAAGCAAGGATTTTTAGGCCTTTATAGAACATTCTACATATTCTTACTGATGAGAAAGGAAAAGGCAAGTGGATTGAAGAGCCAAGGTCATCCAATGCCATTCAGACTCACATTGACCTCATCTGGGAACAGGTCAATACTTTTGCTGAATCAAAACTGAAGGTTTATGATGCGTGGACTAGATTCAGAACGCACACATTTGCTAAACAGCTGAAATAAAAGTCAAAGCTGGATACATTCATCAAGCTGGAGGCAACTGTTATCAGAATGGTCAAGGCTGGTTCAATAATTCAAGCTTTCGGGAGAAAGAACTATTTCTTTGATCAAATCAGAGCCAAGAAGTTGGGCCAACTGATTGAGAAATTGAAAAGCAACTATATTCCCACTGGTCCAACTGCCTATAATGATTGAGCTGTGATCACGCAGCTAGAAACTGATCTTACGTCTCTGCAATCACAGATAAAATTTTGGGAGATGGATCAAGAACTAATCAATCTTGAAAGCACTTCAGAAGATGAAGAAGATGAATCGCCTTCTCAACACAGAGAGCCATCCCCTGTACAAGCTGCTGCTACAACTGAAGAGCAGTACAAGATGTGCCTCAATCTTCTGCTGCTGATCATCAAATATGTTCAGAAGCTAACTTGACACTCGCAAATATTGATGAAATTATTCAGTCAGTAGTACAAGAATCTCAAACCAATGTACCTATTTCTGAATCAGTTGATCACTCAACTGATCAAGCAGCTCAAGAGACTCATATTGAAAAGCCCGTTGAGCATGTTGTCTCTGCTGAACCTGATGATCAAACTGATGTACCAACTCAGTCACGAGATCGAGAGATTGCTGATGAGCCAGCACAAGTCTCCGCTGATTGTCAAACAGTAGCACAAGTTGTTGATCCTTCAGCTGAAAATCCCATAGAATCTCATATTCAGAAAAATAATTCATCTGCTGCTCAGAATCAATCTTCACCTCCTATAGTTCAGGACAAAGTCATTGAAACAGTTGCTCCAGAACAGACTATTGCTGAAACCGAGGTTTCTGACAGGACTTTGGTCATATTTGATAAATTTTCCAAGGAACAAGAACCAGGGCCGTCTAGATCTCCTCATCCATCAGACATGGATTTAGTCCTTGAAGAGATTCAGGACATTCAACACAATATGTCAAACTTAATGCAATAAATAAAGGAGATTCAATGCACTCAGCTTGCTCACTCCCTGAAACTGAACTCCTCCAATGAATTCAACTCGGAGAAACTGAAATCTATTCAAGAGGCTGTGACCTCCATTTCTTTTGTGATCGATGAGCTTAAAAAGAACAGAGGTTTAGCTGAAAGCTTCTCACTCACTCAAGATCTAATTGGCAAACGAGTAGAATCTATGGAGGCATCTGTCTCAAGAAAAATAAACTTGCTGCAAACACCTATGATGACTGATGTTAAAGATATTGCAGCTGATGTTAGAATTCTATCTTTCAAAGTCGATGTGCTTGACAAAAAGGGGGAAACAGATAGATTGATGAAGGAGTAAGAGATGATGAAACCGAAGAGACCACCTTTGTCAGTTATTAGATTATTGGATTTCTTTGTACGAATCTGTACATTAGAAAAATTATTTTATCTACAATGATTCATGATCAATTTATTAAATTCTGAGTTTTGTCAATCACCAAAAAGGTGAAAATTGTTGGAAACTAAATTTCAGTGATTTGACAAACTAAGCTTCGAACCTATTGGATTAACTTATCAAAGTCAACGAGCCTAACCGACTGAAATCTTACAACTATTTTTAGCTGAAGATTGCAAACTGATCAAGTGTATACAACTGAATGCATACCAGCTAAAAATTATACACGTCATCAGTTGAAGTAGAAATATAACTGACTGATCAGTTGAAACAATCAGTTATAAGTTTTCCAGCAAAGTGTATTTCAGCCAATCTCTCAGTTGTACACGTCATCAGTCGAGAACAACAACCGACAAATATTACAAACAGACTGCAACTAGTAGTGGAACGCCGCATTTCAGAGTACAGTGTATGAATGTTAGAGAATAATGACGTGACAATCAACGGATATATCGATTCAAACGTTATTTAATATTACCGTTGAGAGGGAAGCCTATAAATATGTGAAGAGATCAGCTGAGAACGTAATATTCGAATTACTATTCTATTCAAGCTTGCTGTTACTCTGCTAAAATCACGACTCACATTCAGATATCAAAGCTTACTCTTATCAGAGTTATCAGTAGCAATCAAGGCTACCTTTACGAGCTTGTTAGCACCTTGAAATCTTTGTTAGATTTATACTCAAGTTGTGTTATATTCAGTCGCACTGTAAAAGTTATTGTATACTAAGAGTTTCAGTTTTGGAAAGTGCTAAATCCAAACTGAAGTGGGTCAGTACAAATTTTGTATTCGATCAAAGTCTTTTAGTGGAAATACTATCTTCGTGATAGAAGGGGTGAAGTAGAAGTTATTCCATTCTCCGAACATCCAGAAACAATCGTGTGCATTTAATTTCATTTACTATTAGTTATTCTATCTTTCAGTCAGTTTATTTCCGCAACTGTTTTTCAGTTAAACTTATTGTTATTGACCGACGAGATACCGAGGATCAGTTTGTCACTAAACTGAACTCAATATTTGAAAGAATACAAAACTCGATAGTGTTTATTCAACCCCCCCTTCTAAACACTTTCCACCTTCTAACCGATCATTTCAATAATACAAACCAGTTACTAAAAATAGTAATTCATGTCCATTTATCATGGTTTTGCATTTAACTAGCACTCGTGTGTCATTTTAATTCTATATGTATCTTATATCGTTTAAATCTCCGATGTCAAAATAAATATTTTTAACACATTTTCTAAATTTATTTGACAAAAATAATTTTTCTAATTAAATAACTCCATAATTATCTTAATCATGTCAAATTATCGGATAATTACGTACATGACCTTACAGAAAATCTACTAATTCAGATTTGACTAGGAAAGTAATAGTTTTATCAATCAAACTATCCACACACATAAGTGAGCGATGAATCCCCGATTATAAAGCATCGACTCCTATGTATGTCGTAACTACATTCAATCTCGACATCTGATGACCCTCTCTGTGTCGATAAACAAGTCAAAGTGCAGCGGTAGTACATAAAGCCTCTATGTTATCCCGAGTTAAAGGATTAACGGTGTACAACCATAATCACAGACTAATTAACTAGATATGCGATGACCACATAGAAAGTATAAGTGAAGGTTGTTCAACGACTCATCCCATGAGTACTCCATCTGTATTATTGGACATCTTCATGTCCATAACAATGAAACCTGGCGTTATCATTACAGATGTTAATCTCGAGCTCGAGTAACATTTATCTTTATTTTAGACGGCTGAATCAACTAAGAACAAATTTATAATATAAGGTATTAGTTTTCAATAATCGACGTGATATGTAAGATCTCATGCAGCGTGTATGGAGATATAAATAAATTAAATGTCATATTTTTATAAAAACGTAAAAACATATTATTAAAATAATTAGTAAAGATCAAACCACAAATCAGCTTGTGTAACCCCTATTCTAACAATGTCAACAAGCAAAAGAGTTAGAGTACCTTGACATACTACAATCACTCTCCTGAGAAGATTTTGTTGCTTTCTGTCATTGTTGTAGATAGATGAAAGGAAGCAGATTTTGTGGTGGTATTTATTATTATTATTATTATTATTATTATTATTATATTATTATTATTATTATTATTATTATTATTATTATTATTATTATTATCATCATCAGTATTAATTGGACATTTTCTAATAAAAATTATTTATTCATTTTGCGCTACCGACCCCGAACACCACGTGGACACATATCTTATTAAATATAATTTTTTTTATGACTTGCAACCACCAATACATTTAAGTCAATATAAAATCCTTGTGTTATAGTGTTGTTTCTTACCATTTTCCCATATAAAGATGTAAAAACGACGACAAAAATATTCCGTGAAAAAATTACAAATAGATTTTTTTAAAAAAAAATAAACATACTGAAATTTAATATATATATATATATATTTATTTAAAAAAAATTGGAGATCTTATAAGTGTTCATGTAAGATGAAATGATGATATTTGGAAGACAAAAACTTGTGTGAGACGGTCTCACGGGTCGAATTTGTGAGACGGATCTCTTATTTGGGTAATCAATGAAAAAGTATAATTTTTTATGCTTAGAGTATTACTTTTTATTGTGAATGTGGGTAGGGTTGACCCGTCTCACAAATTAGTATCCGTGAGACCGTCTCACATGAGACTCACTCTATTTGGAATAGGCATTTTACAAAATTAGAAAATAATAATTTGTTCCTCCATGTTTCATTTTTTTAAAATAAATAAAATATACGAAAAATCTTTCTATGAAAAATCAATTATCGATATCACTCACTTTCACATTATTTCACATTTTTATGTTTCCGAAATTTTCCTGCTTCAATCTAATCAGCATATTAAATTTTGTACAAATCATACCAAAAATTGAAAAAAAAAAAATTGGATACAAAAAGTGACTTGATTTCTAAATAC
Organism: Primulina eburnea; assembly: GCF_022965805.1. NCBI lineage: Eukaryota > Viridiplantae > Streptophyta > Magnoliopsida > Lamiales > Gesneriaceae > Primulina > Primulina eburnea. The sequence continues at coordinate 10,236,342 of NC_133117.1, forward strand.
ACAAATGATAAAAAAAAAAGTTATAAATAAACACATGAATAGTACTCATTACAAGAAAAAACACTTTTTTCTTCCAACTGTCCCAAAATATATAATTGAATGCAGCAAATCGATGATAAGATGTTTAAAGTAAATAACACAACATTCTTCCACTAACCGGAAGACTTCGATTTTACAACAATTTATAACAACTCACTTCAATTAAAATTTATACTCTGAAACTCTTAATCTTATACGTACTCAACAAATACAAACACTGTTTTTGAATAATTAGATTCAACACTCGAGCAAATAAATTTTTAAGAAAAACTTGAGTCGTTGAGTGAAATGAATGTGATAAAATTTGATGTGAGTGCTAAATGAGCACCTTGATGATTAAGAGCGGTCGAGCTTTTTCGGAAGCTTCAAAATCTGAAATAGACAAGTTTCTGGGTGGGCCTAGATTAAAGGTAGAGTAGATGCTACCTGTGGGGGCAGTGCCCTCACAGGATCTCAGCCATTGATTTTACATGGTGATTAAATCTGGGCCTTTGATCACTTCATGGGATGTATGTGTGTTTAAATTTGGGCTTTTGATCACCGCATGGGGCAGTGCCACACAAGGTAGGGTGAAATAAACCCTAGATTAATTATCTATCCACGTCATACCATGTGGGCATAACCTGAATATAATTCTAGCCGTCAGATTGATGTGGCTGTCACTAAATATAAGGGCCCCATATTTGATTTTGCTGTATCGACGGTGGATTGTGGACCTGGTGTGCATATTCGCTGCCTCATTCAATGTGTTCCTTCTTTATCTGGTTGACCTTTTTTTACATCTCCTAACTAACTTAAAAAATATATGTACTCCATCGACCTGCATGTATTTTTCGGATAAAATTTAATACAAAATATTGAAAATCGGAAACCGATATATAATTTTTCGTAATTAAATTTTTTAGATACGACATTAGTATATTTAAAATTTGATGAAATTTCGGTACAAAACTTTGAAAATCTGTATTAATATATTTATTATATTTGAATACTATATGTTTCAGATCTGAGATGAATATATTATTTTTGAGTACTCAAACATGTATAATAATTTTCGACATTAATGACACATGTTTTTCCCGTAAAAATCGGTACAAAACATTAAATATCTGGTACTATTAAATGATACACCAATGTAAACTCTTTTTGATCGGGTACTAATGTATGATATTTTAGTACACAAAAAATTGTAGTAAGTTTGATATTAATATAATTGTTCCAATTTTATATTCAAAATTTTATCTTTTGTATCATATTTAAAACAATAATTTCTACACTATCGTACTAAGTTCTAGGATTTCAATGCTTTGTGTCGGATTTCTTCCGAAAAATTGTTTTTTGTTTAAAGGTTGGGAATGAGTATCGAAGTCAAAATCTTATATTAAATTTGTTTCTTGATGTCAGATGAATAATGTTATGGACATTTAAGATTATTTAATTATAATAATAAATATATATTCTCTTTGTACGTTATTGACAATAAAATCAATAAATCGTCACGATTGGTAAATCTTACGAGATATATGTGTAAAAATTTAATGTAAATAAAGAGTAGGTCTATTGTGAGACTGTCTCATAGATCTTTTATCGTGAGATGAGTCAACTATATGTTTATAATAAAAAATAAAAATTCTGACATAAAAAATAATATTTTTTTATGGACGACTCAAATAAAAAATCTATTTTATGAAATTGATTCATAAGATCATTTACAAAAAATTGGTATCAAATAAAAGACCAATTATTATTTTATTTAAGATAGAAACTTAAGGGGACATGAAAATTCTCAAGTCCCACTCGATGTCGGACGGTCATGTTATTAAAAAATTAATTTTAATTTTCCTTTTCATTCATCATATTTGGGGACCATAAAACTCTGTAGAAATTAATTTGTTTTTTATAGGATGGACCCCACTTTAATATGGGCCCACCTTCACACTTTCTGGTTTGTGAAAAAGTATGACCAGAGAGATTTTTTCGCCAGGATTATGTAAGGGAAAATAAATTTGTTTAGTGGTTCATCGATCTTGAGATATAATTTGTAGTTATGAATCAAATTATATTTTTGTGACTTATTATAATTTTTTGTACATAATATAAAGTAGGTTTAATTTTTAATAATTCGTGTAAAGAGAACTTGTTTCAACAAAATAAATCTCTATTTAGAACATCAATTGAAGATTTATTTTAAAGAAAGTAAAATTTGTAAATTGTACTCTCTAATTGATAATTAGCCATCAAATTCTAAGCAAAAAATTGTGTGAGACGGTCTCACGGGTCGTATTTGTGAGACGGATCTCTTATTTGGGTCACCTATGAAAAAGTATTACTTTTTATGCTAAGAGTATTACTTTTTATTGTGAATATGGGTAGGGTTGACCCGTCTCACAGATTATGATCCGTGAGACGGTCTCACATGAAACCCACTCCAAATTCTAATCGCGGTTTCCCATCGGAGAACTTGGCCAGCTGACTCTTTTTAGGTAACTGAAAATATTCCACTTTTCTACCCTCCATTGGTAAATTATTCCACTTTTTAGGTAATTGAAAATCTTTTAACAAGGATAGAAAAAAGTTCAAGGGTCTGGTCTTTCCAAGAAGGGCCGATCTATCTATTAATCAACATAATTAGTAGGAAAACTGATTCCACAATTTTTAATACAAACAACCCAAAACGTTAAATTAATATGTGGAAAAAAGCACTGGAAGTAAATTAGAAGCATCTCAAGAATATTTAAAAATAAATCCCATTATTCAAATTAATTAGACATCACAATTTCATTGTTTTGTATTTGATTAAATCAAAAGACATGGAAGTCTAAAAAAAAATCTTGAGCAAAGATACCAATTAGGTAAGCACTTGTCCCAGTCATCAACTCGACAACTGTCGATTCTATCTGGATCCTAACCATCAACTCCCCAACGGTTCTATGATTCCATCCTCTCTGATCGGTTTCCTCTCAAATTCTAGCCATACTTTTGCAGGCTGCTTGGAGAGATATAGCGGGTTCGTGGGATTTTGGCGATAGAAGTGGATTCAAATTCTGGGTTGGCGAAAATTGAGCGAAGAAGGGGCCGATAAGTAGACGGGGATAACCAGTTGGCCCGGCCGACTCCGGATCAAGTCCGGTGTACTTGTAATGATGCATTTGTGTGTTACGAGATGGACATGGTTTTTGATGCTTGTGTATAAAAGGTACAGAGTATTGCTTTGATTTGCTAATAGCCCGGTTGGCGGTTGAGGCATGTGTTTGGTTTCGGGTTTTGATTTAAACTTCTTCTTGGTTTTCATCTTCAATCTGTGAATAAGAATTTGAACTTGGTTGAATTTTTTTTTTCTGGGTTTGCTGGAATGCGACGGATCTTAGTCGGGAAATTTGGATATAAAATTGATTTGAATTAGTTTTTCTGGGTTTTGATTTGCTGATTTGATTCAACAATTTTTTTTCTGGCTCTTTATTTCAAGGTCAATTTCGAAAATTTATACTTCAGACATGCATATCAAGTAATTTGATTTGAACTTAAAAATTTATCAAATCCATTTTCATACCTTTGGTCGTCTGTCTTTCCCCGATCAGATGAATTAATTTACTCGAGTTTTCAGACTAATCTTATTACCAACTTCGAGGCTGTCGAGAAACAGAGTACAACTGTCCGTACACTAACTTTAACTGCAGATAATCGACTTATCCCTTACCTTAAATTCGCTGGAAAACTCAAAACATTTCTTACAAAACAAACAACTATTACGGAAACCCAAACATATTGCTACGAATAAACATGGCAAGAAGCCCTGATCAAGCTGGAGTTTTAGTGTGGATTCCTCGTAGCCTGAATAGACACACGAACCATTCGAACATTTCTTACAAAACAAACAACTATTACGGAAACCCAAACATATTGCTGCGAATAAACCTGGCAGGAAGCCCTGATCAACCTGGAGTTTTAGTGTGGATCCCCCCTAGCCTGAATAGACACGCGAACCATTCGAAAGCAGTTCCGAGTAAGTGAATTATATCCGAGAAAATACGGGCCTTGATGGCTCCTCGGACGGGTAATGGGCGGCAGGAAAGCTTCTTGGCCGAAAATGGCTCCTCCTCAACATTCAGAGAAGGCCCAGAACCCAACATTTCTGGTACTGTTTGAGGTGGGTTCTGAGATTGGAAAGAGTCGCTTTTTTTTGGCGAAGAAAGATGCCTATTTATACTACGGGAATCATCCCTATGATTCTTTCACCTGCTACGAAATTTCCTGCTGATCTAGTTTTGGCAGTGCCAGTCTATGTTTAATTAAATTATGGTCATGCTACAATTGAGATTACATATTTTAATTTATAAAATACGTTTGATATGATAAAGTTATCATATATATATTTTTGAAAGGCTTCTTTCATTCGAAGCTCTTGAATTCTGACCAATGGTTTCTAGTCACTCTTGAACGTAATTTTAACCGAAATTTTCAGCTACGGATTCAACCCTTCAAAGTGATATTTGCATAATGATTCTTCAATAATATGAAGAGTTTTATAATAAAACTCTTGATCATGCAGGTTCTAAAATCTGGGATACAAAATTTGTTTCTATAATACATAAATAAATAAAATAGTTGTATCAATAATCACATGATTTAATTATTTTTTATATTAAGAACCATGAATGGCAACAACTTATTACCAAGAAAAGTATTGAGAACAAAAAAATATTCTCATCTCAGGTTGTGTTTGAATTGAAAGATTTGAGTGAATTTGCATTCAAATTCACACATTAAATCCATCGTATCAATTTGGTAAAAAATTACGATGAATGATTTGAAATCACTTGTGTTAATTACGTAAATTTTTGTGCTTCAATCAATATAGTCAATTTAAATTTATGAATTTCAAATGCTTTGATTTGAAATCCTCCGAAAAATTTAAATATATCAATCTAAACGCAACCTTAATGTTTTAAAATTATCTCCGATCACGTTTCGAATGGAAGCGTGAATAGAATTTGAACAAGTATGTGTTACATTCGAAATTTGACGGCTTATAATTTTTTGTAATATCCCACCTTCATTAAACCGCGTTCTCAGCTTGTTTAATTTCTGCACTGAAAGTCGACGGCAATTTCCTTTCTTGAACCACTGGGACCAAACCACCAAATCTCGTTGCATGGCATCAGAGAAATATTATACGAGGAATTATTGTTGAGTTTAGATGGAAAGATTTGAAATTCATGGTTTTAAATGTATTTTATTCACTTTTACGAAATATAAATTCAAATCTATCTCTATTTATTTACATTAAACGCAAAAACTTGTGTGAGACGGTCTCACGGGTCGTATTTTGAAAGACATATATCTTATTTGAGTCATCTATGAAAAATATTACTTTTTATGCTAGCAGTATTACTTTTTATTATGAATATCGGTAAGGTTGACCCGTCTCACATGTCTCACAAGAGACATACTCTACATTAAGCAATAGTTTGGTACATGGGATAAGAGAGTGATTGATAAATAATCCTCCTTATCCCATGTTTGGTACCTTTTTAAAAAGCCAATTATATTCTAGAGAAATAATTTTTTAGAAGGATAAAATATCCCTTCTATTAGGTGTGATAATTTTAATTTAATGATAAAATACATTACAAATGACTTAATTGCCCTGAATTTATAATGATTTTTATAAATCTATGCTAGAAGGTAGAAATTAAAATCAAATAAATATTTTTTATTTATTTTTATATATTATATAATATGATAATTATATAAATAATTTTTATAAATATCAATAAAATTATTATTATCACTCGATTAACTTTAAAAATTGATATTTAACTTGACTCACAAAATCAAGGGCTCAATTATCCCATTATACAATATATAAAATTAGGTAAAAATAATTAAATCATGCAAGCACTATCAGCGCATGAACAGATAAAAAAATATGAATTCAAGCAACAACTTTGAAATTATAAAATTTATTATGATAAGGTCAATTTTGTCATTAAAATCTAATATATAAATTTAATCATTCTTATTAAAATCATACCAAACATTAAATATAATATCCTACATCTTATTTATCCTTAACTTATCCTTATAGGCATTGTTTGGTGTGCATGATAAGGGGGGATTGATTGTTAATCCTTCACTTATCATGTGTTTGGTGTGCATGATTAAGATTGTGATAGGCCCGTTCAACCCGCACCCGGCCCGCACATATGCATTATTATCCTCATGTGGGTGATTATATAATCCTTTGGGGGAGAAGGGATTATGTTTAATTAATTTAAATTTTTCTTTAATATTCTAAAGTTTAAAATAATTATAGATTCAAAACATTTAATAATATTTAAATATAATTTTTAATTTAACTGATATTATAAATAATTTAGTTATTATTGATCATATTTTTTATTATTATATTATTTTTAATTGTAATAGTATAATTTTTATTAACCATTTTTTATTATTCAAATTTGTATTAATATTTTAATTATCACAATAAATGCATATTTATATTATTATCAAAATTTAATTATTTTTTATAATATTAATCGAGTTTTTAGTTTTTTTTTTTCGAAAATTGGAATTAATGAAAGTTCAATAATTAATATAATATTTAAATTTTATTTATAATTTTTAAAATCAATTAATTCTAGATATTTTATTTATTTATTCAATCATTTTAAAAATATATTACTAACTAATATATGATGAGGGCATTTTAGTAAATAGTTAACAAAAATAATCAAGCAAGTTAAACTCATGCCAAACATCATATAATTTATCATCATGTATTGTGTATCCTTACTTTTTATTTTATAATCACTATTATTATATATCATTTACTTATCCTATCACACGAACCAAACGGTGCCATATTATATATCACATATTTATTTTATCATATGTACCAAACTACTGATCATCATGGATTTGATAAAAATGCCATGTAGAATAGTCTGGGTCAGATATTATGTTAGTTTTTGGTTGTTCAGATTAAATTAGCCATCGAATTTTTTTTGGAGTGTTATTTAAACTTCTTTTTTTGTTAATTACATTCGATCGTTTAGTTTTATCTAAAAATTGAGAATGATACCCTTTAACTGATTGTTTTTATTTTTGGTAAATTCATTAGTATTTTAATTTTCAAGTTAACTTATATAAAACTATATATAATTATTTAAAAATTGTATTTAAATTCTTTAGTATATTTAAATATAAATAGATACACAAAAGTCTTACACTTTTTATTTTTTTTAAAATTCTATATCTGCTTAATTTTTTATTATAACTTAAAAGAGAATAATTTTTTAAAATTAATCATAATATATTATAAAATATATCTACTGAAAAATTGTTATTTTAAAATTAAACATTATTTATAAAATTCATAATTAATATATTTGTATATTACCATCATACATAAATAATTTTAACACATTTTTTATTTATATAGTATTAATGTAGCTAAAAAAATGCAACTCATTGGATTACGTAGATCGAAATAAGAAGATCTTGTTGGATCGTAAACGGGTTCGGGTAGTTATAGATGACAAACATAGACGACTAGAGTAGACGAGTCAACCTAGTAGTAGACAATTGGCTCGTAAACAGATCAACGTAGTCGTAAAAGACTGGCTTGTAAACGAATACATACATATCTTAAACGGATACATACAGATGACTGGCTCGTAAAAGGATCTTTGCATTCGTAAAAGACATGCTCGTAAACGGATCCACGTAGATATAGACCAGTAAACAACAAACTTCATAGGTTGTCATCTATGTCACGAACAAACGTAATAGACATCGGGATTTGTCCAGCATAGAAACTCTCACGCTCCAGCCAGTAAATAATTTATGTATATTATATGAAAGTTGGAGAGCCATAAAGGGGATAATGTACCTTGCATAGCGAGGGTTGTATTTTTAAGAGTGTCTGACGAGCTTTGACTTTTGTAGGCAATGCGGACAAATGATGAAATTGGGCTAATAACCCATCTTCTCGGATCCAGTGAAGTGGGGGTGATGAACATTACATGTATTGGAAATAATTAGTCTTGGGATGCAGGCTGGCTTGGTCACTGATAAATAATTATGATGATTGAGCATAGTGTCCCGCCCTTGTAGACCGGGACGGATCCAGATATATATACTAATTTATTATATTAAGTTTAAGTCTATCTCAACTTTAATTTCTGGATCCGTCCCTGTTTACAAGGGCGGGACACTATGCTCAATCATCTATATATATATCAAATATGATAAATTAATATGAAAATAGTTTGCAAAATGAACCTGATATTTTTTTATAAAAAAAACCTATTGTTCCTAGCGTATTCGAAATAGGAGAGTTAATTTTCAAAAAATAAGTTTAATCAATAGCATTTTTCAAAATTTATATATTATTTAAATTAATATGTAACTCGTGTAATATAATATAAGTTTCACTTAAATTCAAAATTTACATTTTAAAACTATTTTTAATATATTTTAAATGTACTTTCAAAATTAAATTCTATTAAATAAAAGAATTGATAAACTAAATTTATCACTTTTATGAGTTATTTGTAACAAACCCCCTTTGAAATATCGAAAATCTACATTTATTCATTGTGAAAGTTAAATATGTATTCTAGATATTAACTTCTATGAGTTATTTGCATCGTGATATCTTTTAAAAAAATTAGAATGTGCTTGAATCTCTATATATATTTATCAAATAAAAATTGGAATTGGCTCGAATTTCTATAACTCTTTGTAAAAAAAATTGAGCTGGACTACAGCCTAGGACGGATCAAGCGTAGGTCCGTCCCTGCTTGTAGATGCGTGATTGAGTAGCTTCATACATTGATGCTTTGGAAATTGTTACTTTGCCACATGTCAGTCAATTATTTTGTTGAAGAAATAATAATCTTTTTGTTATATGTTGTTTATAATCTATGCATAGTTTGGTACATAGGATAAGGGAGGGATTGATAAATAATCCTCCTTATCCTATGTTTGGTATATTTTTAAAAAGCTCATGATAATACCATGGGCCCTTGATAAATAATTTTTTTGAAGGATAAAATATCCCTTCTATTAGGTGTGATAGTTTTAATTTAATGATAAAATACACTACAAATGACTTAATTACCCTCAATTTATAAATGATTTTTATAAATCTATGATAGCAGGTAGAGATTAAAATCAAATAAATATTTTTATTTATTTTTATATATTATATAAAATGATAATTACATAAATTGATTTTTATAAATCTCAATAAAATTATTAGAAATTAAAATCAAATAAATTGATTTTATATATTATATAAAATGATAATTATAAAAATTGATATTTGACTTGACTCACAAAATCAAAGGCTCAATTATCATATTATATAATATATAAAATTAAGTAAAAATAAATAAATCATGCAAGCACTATCGACGCATGAACAAATGAAAAATATGAAGTCAAGCAACAACTTTGAAATTATAAAATTTATTATGATAAGGTTAATTTTTTCATTACAATCTAATATATAAATTTAATCACTTTTATTAAAATCATACCAAACATTAAATATGATATCTTACATCTTATTTATCCTTAACTTATCCTTATATTATATATCACATGTTTACCTTATCATGTGTACCAAACTATGCCTATGTGACTTATGCATCAACTTGTTGCATTTCTTATAGTTGATATAACTTTTTTCTATGACTTGTTGCATTTCTTATATTCAATATGACTTCTTGCTGTGATTGTTGTTTGGTAGGATTGAAGATAATGGTTTAGACGAGAGGTGAACGAATTGTTATGCAAACCATGTCAAATAATGCTAATATTAAATTGTGTTACTAAAAACAAGTTTTAATAACGACTGAGTAATATGTGCTACTAAAAACAAGTTTTAATTGCGAAAATTGCTCAGATTACTTAGTGAATATGATATAAAAGTAACATCTCAATTTTCTTCATCTTACTTATCAGCACATATGATAGTCTTAGCAGCACAAGTAAATACTAGTGAATAAAGAGGCAAGAAGTTTTATATGAAAGTTCGAAGGCTAAGCTTATATGTTTCCCTTCTTCTATTTCTAGTAGGATTCTACTAAAAGATTTGATCAGTGCAACAACTTGTACAAACCCACTTCAGCTTGGTTCCACAACCCTAATGAGTAGAAACTCATAACACTCTTATCTTAAACTAGATATGCTCAGAAACAAGCTTCTGATAGTTACACTTGATTCTCACAATATAACAACGCTCGTGTGTAAAAATAAGTGAGAATACAAAGTGCACAATATTGATCCTTAATCAACATGATGGGAAACTGAGTGTATGTAATAACAGCTTAAAGATGAATCTTTTGAGGGATGTGTGATTTGAATACTTGATAAAGATTGATAAAGCAATAGTAGTTTTTTGAGAGGTCTTTAGTATTGATGCGTTCCTTATTTATAAGTGTTAGTCCCCAACAACAATAAATATATCGGTAATCACATATGTATTGGGCAGCTTACATTTATGCGGATACAACCACGTGTCCTTGTTGTTTTGTCAAATATAATATCGGCTATTTAAAATTCCTTGTACACTACATGAAAAGAGTAACCAAAATATCTTCTTTTGTTTATTCTTACTGACCACTTTATTATACACTCATAGATAGACACTTTGTATTCAAAGAATTTTGATATATTGGTTTTCAAGTTGATCTGTTCTATTCGAAAAACTTTGTTCAAGTCGTGATGATGAATAAAATTTATCAGATCGAAATAGTTGAACAACTCAACCTGTCAGTTCAGTTTAGCTGGTAACATCGTAGTTCGATAATCATATTTTTAGTATTGTTTAGTACAGTTTAATAATCTACATTAATATGAGTTTGAGTTAGACCAGTTTAGTTAGTGATCACCAAAACTTAGATATAAATTTGTTAGAGTAGGTGTCCGTCGAGCCAAGTGTTGGTCGAGGGTTCACGTTGAAACTCTATGGATAAACAATCTTTATTTTAATAATATTTGAAAGTATTGTTTTGGCATATCTTTATCTGTATATCCATGTTTGTTGCATAGATAAAGTCTTTGAATATACAAATAGTATAAAGAATATGAGATGCTCATATGATGAGTATCATGAAACTCATATTTGGAATACTGTATATTCTAAACAGTTCCTAGTTGATTCAGCCGCCGCTAAGAAGGATATAGGCCGATCGAGTTTGAGATTAGTATCTATGATGTGAGTACCATGTTTCATTGGTAGGGGACATTGTGATGTCCGAGCATACAGGTGGGTGCTCCTTGTAGAGTGCACTGAACAACCCTGAATAAAGGACTTTCCAAGTGGTTCTCACTTATCGAGTGGAAACGTCCTAGTTTATGGTTGTACACCATTAGTCCTTATGATCCGGGACAACATTGAGACTCTATATGCTAGAATTGCACTTTGACTTGTTTACCGAATCTCATGGGGTCATCAGGTAGCGAGGTTGGGTGTTCTGTCGAAACATATAGGAGTCGATGCATTGTAGTCGGGGATTCACTGCTTACCTTCGGGTATGGATATCCTATGTGTATGTAGTATGAAATCTCTAATCAGAGTATGGTGGTAATTAAGAAAGGGGTTTCTTAGATTACACCATCGATGCAACTACGACACGACACATAATATCGATTCATTGACAGCTCTCGATATACCAATGGTTGTCGAATTCGGGATATATGAGATGAAGGGACCGTATTGTACGCTAACCATAATTGAATTCTTCTTGCAGGCACTATCATTTGATACCTAGGGTAACATGTAAGCTATGCTGATAGTCGTTTAACATGATTGGTTGGGTACTATCAGACTTGAGTTCTAACGTTCTTATTATCAAAGAGTTGATGAGTAAGAATGAAGCAATCGAGGTATGCTCATATAATGACATGTTTAGTCCCGAATCACATAGGGATGTGAGCCCACTATTAGTTGTATCAATGAACTATTGAGGGTCACACACGTGCTAACTTTTTAGATCTCGTTGAGAAGTAAAATTAGTTCAATGTGTTGAACGGCTTATAAACGAGTTTATAAGCACAAGAAAAAAATAGAAGTATGACTTCTATATAGGGAATGTGACTTTTAATTTGTGGAAGTGTATCTGATTAAAAGTTGGCCAAATAAATAATGTATTTGAAAATTGTGATTTTCATAAACATTATTATTGAATAAATTAAATTAATTCAAGTGTTGAATTAATTAAACACTAGTGGACCTAGTAGAGTCTAAATAATTAAATTAATTTAGGATTAAATTAATTAAATAATATTGGGTCTTGTAGAGCGCCATTTAAAATAATTAATCAACTAGTGGACTGAGTAAAATCAAGTAAAATTTAATGGTCTCAAATGTGTTTGGGATATTTAAATAAAAGTTCATGGGCTTTGTAATTGTTACAAGCCCAGATAATATGCATGGGGAGGTGAAGAGTTGGGAGACAACTTTTTCAATAATCAAAGCATGTGTCTCACATGCAACCTTTTGTTTACACAACCAAGAAAACAAAAACTCTTCTCTCCTCCCCATATGAAATGGCCGAAAGTTCCTTCGGACCTTCCCACATACTCTAATAATTTTTCTTCATTTTTTATAAAGGAAAAATATACTTTTCTCGAAGAAAAATGCTCTAATTTTTCTAGTGCAAAATTAGAGTGGATCTATTTTGTTAGTGGTGGACCTAATTTGAAGGAAGGAGTCCAAGAGAAAGGAAAGCTTGTTGAGGCTCAACCATTAAAGAGCTAAGTTGTTTACAACTTAGTTGGAGCCATCATCAATCTTTTGAGGTTGATAGGTAAAATTTAATAACACCCTATGAATGTCATTTCGTGTTTTTCGTATTTGCTACACACAATATGTTGGGGTGTTCGGTTTTTTTCTTGTAAAATTTGATTTTTGAAACTTCCATTGCGTATCCGGGCACCGTAACCTATCCTTTTTCAAGTGGTATCAGAGCTAAGGTTACTATTTTGTGTAGAAAATACATGATATTATATTGAGGTCAATTTCTAACCGCATGAGATAATCGTTACAACAAATCGAAGGTCGTTTTTGGGAGTACTTTCAGCCCTATCTTGCTACCCGTTTCGTGCAGCTTGGGATGCCCGAGGGGCTGCCCGTTTCGTGCAGCTCGGGCTGCCCGAACCCCCCTTCAAAATTAAAAAAATAAAATTTGTTGGCCGGAATCCGGCGACGGATCCCCGGAAACGACGATGACGACTAGGGTTTCTAAAAGTGTTTTGGAATATCAAAGTGTCATGAGGCTTCAGTTGTTGGGCCATTAGATAGATAATAACATATTTTTTGAAATTTAAATGAGCCAAAATGTTTTTGGTGAAAAATGATTTTTTGGGCCCTTAAGTTTAAATCTACAAAAGTTGTACATATTTTCTCATAAAATAAATAATTTAAGTTGGATTTTATTTATTTATAGTAAATGGTGATTTAAAAGAAATTCGGTTACAAATAAATTAATTAGAAAGTAGAACAAGGGGTTTGTTTACTTTGTTGATTTAGTTTATAATCGCGACGATTAGTTTTGATCAAGATATTTAATATTGGATCAATCGATTATTGTAATAATTAATTGATGGTATATGATATGTAATATTATGCATGAAGGATGATCAAAAGTCCAAGCTCAATTTTCCAGGTGTATGTTAGGGTATTTTGTGTTGAATGATTGTAATAATTATCAATTTATAAGTGGAATTGTTTTATGGCCCGTTCCTACCCCATGAGATATACCTATTTGCCATGAATATTTATTTGTAAATATTAGTAAAAGATCAAGATTGGAAGATGGTGGCCTTAATGATTATGAAGATCGAAGACATGTAAATATTGGAGGCTTATGTAAATGTTGCATTTTCATCCCATGCATTTCCCTAGGATTGGACCTAGGCCCGTTCTTAGCTCACACGAGCCATTAGTATTGGGCTGATTGATCATCCTTGTTTAGTTTACTGTTTATAATATATGCATGATGTATTATAAATAATGAGTATGTGTGTTATTATTATGATAATAACAAAGTTGCATGAATCCGGCAAACATACGATCAAACATGGCGAGCTTTTAAACAAAATTAATGACGAGACCTTTCAAAATTGAAAACCCTCATTTTGAATAAGATTCAAAATTAATATAAAGCTCTAAAAGGGGAATTATAAAGGTGTTTATAATTCCATGTATTTCATGGACAATGGGTGCATGATGAACTCTACCCGTGTTTGGGGCTCGGCTCATATTATTGGGGAGGCCCTGGACACCGGAAAGCTGTAACATCCATTGACATGGTGATGTGAACTACGTGGAACTCCCATGATTTCGGCTCATATTATTGAGGGAACTCATGGCGACCATTATTAAGGTTCAACATCGATGGGTAAGGCTTGACACGTAAAAATGAACGACGTCATATTATTGGGTCCTAATCAAACGTGAGACAAAAATTTACGTAGAGGGTTGCATAGAGATGCAATTGGAAACTACCTTCTGGGAATTATGATTGGCTGATATTATTCGGGATGCTAATTGGACCTTAGTACCTACTCAGAAAAGGAATTTTCCGTTTTCAGTAGAGGGTAGTGAAAGATGTCAAAACAGTGGAAGCGAAAATTTATGAAGTAAAAATCCATACTTTATATTTTACTAAATATTTTAAAATAGTCATTAACATTTATCTGTTTTACTTTTTAGTACAAATTGGACATTGTCTTCGATTCGCAACCCATTATCTGCAATACTCGACAAACACATATTAACCAGACCTAATTACCTCAATGGCTAAGAAACCTAAAAATCGTCTTGAATTCGGAAATGATAGCATATACACTGACTAAGTCGCCCCCTGTTGAGGCTCCGACTGGTTGCACTCCTGAGGAATTGCAGACTTACAAGGAATGGTGCGACCATGACTTGAAAACCAAGTGTTATACGCAGGCTTCTATGAATGATGAGCTGCAGAGGCGTTTTGAGGATGCAAAGAGTGTTGCTGACATTCATTTTCATCTCAAGGAGCTCTTTGGTGAGCAAACAAGGCCTCTTAGGTATGCTACCGTCAAGGAGCTAATCACTTTACACATGCGAGATGGGGCCTCGGTCCATGAGCATGGCCTAAATATGATTGGGCTCGTGGACACGCTCGTTGGCATGGATCTTATGTTGCCTTCGGAGTTGACCATCGACGTGTTGCTCTTGTCACTGTCTAGCTCATTTGATCCTTTTTTTGGTGAATTTCAACATGAATAAGCTAGAGTCGACCCTTAGGAGTTGGTGAATATGCTTGTTACCTTTGAATCCACCATAAAGAAAGAGAAGGAGGTTATTTATGTGGGTTCTTATCTGGTACGAAAATTGGTCCACATGGGAAGGGAAAGAAGCGTTCTTTCCAACGTCCCAAGAAAAACGTTCCCTTGAAGAGGCAATCCCCGATTCTCGCTATGGCAGCCACACAAGTGAAGGATGACAAGACTGTTGATGTATGTCATCACTGCAAGAAGCCTGGACATTGGAGGCGTAACTGCAGAGAATATCTTGCCCATAAAGGTTTTGGAAATGGTATGTTCTACATTGAATTAAACATTCAATTAACTCTACTTCTTGGGTATTAGATACCGGCTGTGGCTCACATCTCTGTAATGATTTACATGTGATGGGAAGAAGTAGAATACTTAGGGAAGGTGAGAGCTTCTTGAAGATGGGCAATGGAGCAAGAGTTGCTGCAAAGGCCGTATGAGATATTTACTTATTGTTGAACAATGATTTTAGGTTGATTTTAAGAGATTTTTTGTTTATACCCGATTTGGTGAAAAACATTGTTTCTATTTCTATGCTTGATAAAGATGGATATTCTTGTTTATTTAGCAAATGTGTTTGAAACATTTACAAGAATGAATGTTTGATTGGTACTGGAGAACTTAAAAACTATCTCTATAACTTAAAATTTAAAGGTATTTCACTAAACAATGTCCAAGAAATAACAACAACAAACAAGCTAAAACAAGATACTCTAAATTCGGCACAATTATTGCATGCTCGATTAGAACATATTTCCATAAGAGGGATGAACAAGCTAGTGGGAGAGAGCATGTTTGATATGTCTGATATTAATTCTCTCCCAACTTGTGAATACTGTCTAAAAGGAAAGATGACCGAAATTCCCTTTAAATACCATGTGAGCGAGCCAAAGGGTTATTGGATTTGATACATACCGATATGTGCGGTCTGCTTAGCATCACCACTAAGCATGGACATGCCTACTTCATCACCTTTACCGATGACTTTTCGAGGTATGGGTATGTGTATTTGATGAAATACAAATCTGAAGCCTTTGAAAGGTTAAAAGAATTCAGAAGTGAAGTAGAGAAACAGTTAAGACGAATCATCAAGTCACTTTGATCGGATCGAGGTGGTGAGTACTTGAGTGCCGAGTTCCAACAGTATCTTAGGGAGAATGAGATTCTCTCGCAGTGGACTCCACCTGCTACACCACAGTTGAATGGTGTTTCGGAGCGTCGTAACCGGACTTCAATGGACATGGTTCGGTCAATGATGGTGTTCACAGAGTTTCCGCCATCTTTTTGAGGATATGCGCTTGAGACAGCGGCACTGTTGTTGAACAATGTCTACTTAAAGGCAGTTGATAAGACACATATGAGATATGGATGGGTAAGCCTCCCAAATATTCTTATCTTTGAATATGGGGATGCCCTGCTTATGTGAAGCAGATAGTGGGAGATAAATTGGATAGTCGATCATTTTATGTTACTTTGTGGGATATTCAAGGAATTCAGTTGGATATTATTTCTATCATGCCCAAGAAACAAAGTTGTTTGTTTCTAGGAATGCAACCTTTTTGGAAAAAGAATTTCTATTGGATAGAAAAAGGGAGATGATAGAACTCGAAGAGGTTCTAGAGACACCCACAATTGTAGAACCCACACCCGAAGAGCCAAGAGAGGAAGTACAAGCTCTTAGAAGATCCGAGAGAGTCTCGAGACCACCTATGAGGTATGGTCTGCTTCTTGAAGAGGGTCAAGATGAGCCTAACCATGGATGTGATCCAAGGACCTTCAAGGAATAATTATCTGATGCTGATTCATCCAAGTGGCGTGAAGCAATGGAATCTGAGATGAATTCCATGCATTCGAACCAAGTGTGGAATCTTATGGATCCACCTGAGGGAACTATTCCCATAGTGTGTAAATGGATTTACAAGTGGAAACTTGGGGCGAATGGGAATGTATTGACCTTCAAGGCGCGATTGGTGGCAAAAGGATATACTCGAAGACGAGGAGTTGACTTTGAGGAAACCTTTTCTCTAGCTGCAGTGTTCAAGTTTATAAGGATATTGCTAGGCATAACTGCATGGTATGACTATGAGATATGACAGATGGATGTCAAGAAAGCCTTTCTTAATAGGGATATTAAAGAAGAGATTTACATGTCTAAACTTGAAGGGTTTACATATGTCGGAAGTGAGCATATGGTATGCAAACTTCAGACATCTAGGAGTTGGAACCTCAAATTTGATAGTACAATCAAAGATTTTGGTTTTACTAAGAATCTTGAGGAACCCTGTGTGTATAAGAAGGTCAGTGGGAGTGCTGTGACATTCCTTGTGTTTTATGTTGATGACATTCTGCTCATTGGGAATGATGTGGGAATGTTGCAATCAACTAAAATATGATTAGCGAGTAAGTTCTCGATGCAGGACTTGGGTGAAGCATATTTTGTATTGGGAATACAGATCTATAGAGATAGATCAAGAAGATTTCTTGGTCTCACCTGGTCGACATACATTGATAAGCGGTTCTCGATGGATGAGCCCAAGAGAGGACATCTACCAATGTGTCATGGCGTGTCCCTATCCAAGTCTATGTCTCCCAAGACTGATGCAGAGATAGCGGCGATGACACGCATTCCGTATAGATCTACAATTGGTAGTATAATGTATGAGATGATATCTACACGTCCTGACGTATCTTTTGCACTAAGTGTAGTGAGTAGATATCAATTGAACCCTGGTCTTCTACACTGGAAAGCTGTGAAAGACATCCTCAAGTATTTGAGAAGGACCAATAAGTTGTTCTTGGTCTATGGGGGTGGAAAACTGTAATTGGAAGGCTATATCGACTCTAGCTTCCAAAGCGATATCGATGACGCAAAGTCAACCTCTTGGTTCATATTCATGCTCAATGGTGCTGGTGTCTATTGGAAGAGTTCCAAGCAAGACAGTACTGCGGATTCCACCACTAAGGCCGAATACATTGCTGCATCAACTGCAGCAAAGGAGGCTGTTTCATAAGGAATTTCGTCCAAGAGTTCGGCATCATTCCTAATGGATTTTCTCCTGTCCCGGTGTTGTGTGACAACACGGGAGCTATAGCTCAAGCAAAGGAGCCAATGTATCATCAGAAATCCAAACATGTATTGAAAAAGTACCACATCCTGCGAGAGATTGTGGAAAGAGGAGAAATGTCAATTAACAAAGTTGGCTCCGCAGATAATGTTGCTGATCCACTAATTAAGCCTATACCTAGACCATTATTCGAGAAACATCGTGAATCGATGGGTTTGAAGCATATGGGTAGTTGACTCTAGCGCGAGTGGGAGATTGTTAGAGTAGGTGCTCGTCGAGCTAAGTGTTGGCCGAGGGTTCACGTTGAAATTCTATGTATAAACAATATTTATTTTAATAATATTTGAAATTTTTGTTTTGACATATTTTTATTTGTATACCCATGCTTGTTGCATAGATAAAGTCCTTGAATAAACAAATAGTAGAAAGAATATGAGATGCTCATATGATGAGAATCATGAAACTCATATTTGTAATACGGTATATTCTAAACAGTTCCTAGTCGATTCAGCCGTCGCTAAAAAGGATATAAGCCACTCGAGTTTGAGACTAGTATCTGCGATGTGAGTACCATGTTTCATTGGTAAGGGACATTGTGATGTTCGAGCATGCGGGTAGGTGCTCCTTGTAGAGTGCACTGAACAACCCTCCATAAAGGACTTTCCAAGTGGTTCTCACTTATCGAGTGGAAACGTCCTAGTTTATGGTTGTACACCATTAGTCCTTGTGACTCGGGACAACATTGAGACTCTATATGCTAGCATTGCATTTTGACTTGTTTACCGACTCTCATGGGGTCATCAGGTGGCAAGGTTGGGTGTTCTGTCGTAACATATAGGAGTCGATGCATTGTTGTCGGGATTCACCGCTTACCTTCGGGTATGGATATCCTATGTGTATGTAGTATGAAATCTCTGATCAGAGTATGATGGTAATTAAGAAAGAGGTTTTTAGATTACACCATCGATGCAACTACGACATGACACATAGTATCGATTCATTGACAACTCTCGATATGCCAATGGTTGTCGAATCGGTCGGGATATATGAGATGAAGGGACCGTATTGTACGCTAACCATAATTGAATTCTTCTTGCAGGCACTATCATTTGATACCTAGGGAATCATGCAAGTGATGCTGCTACGCGTTTAACATGATTGGTTGGGTATTATCAGACTTGAGTTTTGACGTTCTTATTATCAAGGAGTTGATAAGTAAGAATTGAGCAATTGGGGTATGCACATATAAGGACATGTTTAGTCCCAAATCACATAGAGATGTGAACCCACTGCTAGTTGTATCAATGAACTATTGAGGGTCATACAAGTGCTAACTTTTTAGATCTCAAATTAGTTCAATGTGTTGAACGGCTTATAAAGGAGTTTATAAGCACAATAAAAAATTAGAAGTATGACTTTATAAGGGGAATGTGACTTTTAATTTATAGAAGTGCTTCTAAATTAAAAGTTGGCCAAATAAATAATGTATTTGAAAATTGTTATTTTCATAAACATTATTATGGACTAAATTAAATTAATTCGAGTGTTGAATTAATTAAACATTACTGGACCTAGTAGAGTCCAAATAATTAAATTAATTCAAGTGTTGAATTAATTAAATAACATTGGGTCTTGTAGAGCCCAATTAGAAATAATTATTCAACTAGTGGGCTTCAGTAAAATCAAGTAAAGTTAATGGTCTCAAATGTGTTTGAGATATTTAAATAAAAGTCTATGTCCTTTGTAATTTGTTACAAGCCCAAATAATATGCATGTGGAGGTGAAGAATTGAGAGACAACTTTTTCAATAATCAGTGTCTCACATGCAACCTTTTGTTTACACAACCAAGAAAACACAAACTCTTCTATCCTCCCCATATGAAATGGCCGAAAGCTCCTTCGGTCCTTCCCACATTCTCTAATAATTTTTCTTCATTTTTGATAGAGGAAAATTATACTCTTCTTGAATAAAAATGCTTTAATTTTTTTAGTGCAAAATTAGAGTGGATCTATTTTTTATTGGTAAACTTAATTTGAAGAAAGGAGTCCAACAGCAAGGAAAGCTTGTAGAGGGTCAACCATTCAAGAGCTAAGTTGTTTACAACTTAGTTGGAGCCATCATCAATTTTTTGAGGTTGATAGGTAAAATTTAAAAACACTCTATGAATGTCATTTCATGTTTTTCGTATTTTCTACACAAAATATGTTGGGGTGCTCGGTTTTCTTCTTGTAAAATTTGATTTTTGAAACTTCCGTTGCGCATCTGGGCACCGTAACCCGTCCCCTTTCAAACTTAGCCTTAAAAAATTTTCCCATTTCGAAAATGTCAAAACTAAGTTGTCTATTATAAGTAATAGATAAAAACATGATAGGATCGATTAACGTATCAAGAGTGTTTAGAAGGGGGGTTGAATAAACACTCACAATTAAAATTGATCTTTTCGAATTTTGAGTTCAATTTGGTGACAAACTGATTCTCGGAATCTTGCTGGTCAATGAAGATCAGTTAAACTAAAGTAGTTGCGGAAAGTAACTGACTGAAAGATAGAATACAAAACTGAAATAAAATACACAAGGATTGTTTCTGGATGTTCGGAGATTTCAATTACTCCTACGTCACCCCTTCTATCTCAAGGATATGATTTCCACTAAAAGACTTTGATCGAATACAAGATTTGTACTGACCCACTTCAGTTTGAACTTATCACTGCCAAAAGCTGAAACTCTTAGTATTACAAAATGTTCTCAGTGCATAACTGATCTTAGCACTATCGAATTTAACAATTATTACAAAGTGCTAGTGAGCTCAAATTGTAGCCTTGACTGCTACGAATAAACCAAGTAAGAGTGAGCTAAGATTTTGGCAGAGTAACAGCAAGCTTTGAATAGAGTGATCTTCTACTTATTCAGCTGTTCTTCTGTCATATTTATAAGCTTCCCTTCCAACGGTAACTTGAGCTATATTTGAATCTTTGTATCTGTTGATTGCCACTTCATCATTCCTTGGTCATTGTTTGCTTCTTTGTAATGCGACGTCTTAACTGCTTTAGCCGAAATGCGTTGTTCTAAGCTGTATTGATTGAGGTGCGGCGTTTCATATTCTGTTGCAGTCTGCTATGTCTTTTTGTCGGTTGAATGTTCTTTCCCGAGACATGTTTAGTTGAAGGATGCTTAGCTTAAAAGCATACGGCTGAATATATCAACTGATCGGTTTCCAACTGATTAGTTTTATTTATTAGATCTGCTGATTTCAGTTGTTAAGTCCAGTTTCTGAATATAATTGCGCGTATCAGTTGGTTGATCAGTTTGTCAAACTCCAGAATTTAGAGTTTGGTTTTCAACAGAACATATATTAATGCACAACAATGAATTATAAAAAATATGTAAAAGTTCTATCTCCTGATTTATCCTTTCTTGAACGGTTGATGAGAGGTATGGCTTGGTTTGTATGCGCTACTTGAGCTGCTGTGATGATGACTAAAACCAATACCACCAGAACTTCCACAATGTGACTTCCAATGCTGAGATGACGAGGAGGAAAGTTTAGATTTGTCTTATTCATTCGGATTTTCACCTTTTTTGGCATCACCATTTCCACCTTTTAAAAATGTAACTATATCGGAAATATGAGTCCCAAGTGTTTAAATATGTCATGTCAGCACAACTTCTTGCTTCTCGATTTGGCTGACAAGATCAGCAGAATGCCTGATTTGAGTATGTTTAAGTTCAAATATCTGACTAGAGTGTGTATTCATAATTTTGAGCATTTCAGTAATCTGTTCAGATATATTTGTCTTGAAAAGATTAAGATCCAGAGAAGATACCATCTGATCTTCCCTAAATCCAGTGATGTCATTATGCATATTCATCGATGATTGATGAATGAAATGCATTCCATCAAATTGTAGAAATTATGGATTATATCTTTTATCTTGATCATGGAACTTTAGAGGTGAGATTGGTTGAGAAATTTGTGTCAGCTCAAGTTTGGTTGCTTTTTGTTTTGTTTGAATGTATGTAGGTATTTGCGGTTTAGGATCATAAGCGATCTGTTCTGTTGATATATTTTCTTATTCTTCTTGAGCTGGTAGTTTTGTGGAGTAATGATGGACATGATTTGAAACATGTTTTTGAATTAACTCATCAACCGTTGGGAGCTGAATTGAAGATGGTACGTTCGTCTAATTTGTTGTATATATCTGTTGAGGATGTGAGACACCTATCTGTTATGTCGGGGATGCAACATCAGAATTGGTAACAATTATTGCTACTGATTTCCATGGTTTGGACAGTGTGATCAGTGGATCAATAACAGGAGCAAGTGCTGGAGTTATTTCTTGAATAATCATGTTGTCCAGTGTCTGCAACATCTGTGCTATTGTAATCAGCGAATTTTCAGGAAGAGCTTCTAAACAATACGAGGTCACTAAGTCTTTATTAAGCTGTTCACCTGGTTGTTGGTGCAAAACCTCTTGGACAACCTGATTGATGGAGGGATCATATGTTGGTCATTGGTCAGCTTAAGTAATAGTTTCTTCTTTTCTATAGAACTTTTTGATCTGTTCTCCAGATCCATGTGATATGAAGGACTTTCTTCATGAAGTTCTTCAATAAATAGAGGAAGTTGGAGCTATGTTCTCATTAGATTAACTCTCATGGACAGCTCACGTACGTCCATCTCCAACTGACTTATGACTGCAAAGTCATCATGTGCTGTCGGGTCATGAGGATTCAAATTTTATTTTTTCTTGCTTATCAGTAGCCTTAATCCACTCTCCCTTATCATCATGACCTGAAATCTCTTATCTTCAGAGTTTCAGGAATGATATGAGTCTCAGTCTATTCCAGAATTTTATTTTCTTGAGCTGTCATATGTTTGACTTTATTCAGAGTCTGATCTCTGAATAATGTTCAAACATTCTGTTGTTTGCTCATTTACCAAAATTCTTCAGCTGAATTTAAACTCTGTTTTCCTCTTCTTGCATGACCAGAATTATACTCGTTTGAACAGTAGACAACGGCTTAGGTGGTTCAATAAGAGTGCCTTTTCCTTTAGATTTAAGTTCAGTATAAGGTAATATCGATTTATGAAAAACTATGTTTGTTTCAACTATCTTCATGTCGGGTAGAACCTTACTGATCAGAATAGTTGGGGTGGGAGTCGGTCTAATAGGTTCGTTGAAGTGCTTTATCATTTTGGTTTTCTTGATTCTTTTATTCTTTTAAGGAACTGGTGAGAATATTTAAGTGAAAGGTTGATTCTCTTGATTGAATCATTGTATTCTGAGTTAGACACCTCAAATCTTAGTTATCTTTTGACTGGTTCCTTCTTGGGTGATTTTTTCAACTTCTTTTTTGACCTTCAACATGTCATATGTAGTGATGAGGTTCTTTGATTTGTAAACATCAATAGATTTTTTTTTAGCACCTTATGAACGTGCAGATTGGCTGACAGTCAAACCTGTGCTTGAGTCTTTTCTATCAGTCGCCATAATTGAACAACAAATCCTTGGTGTTGTTTGTCTAGATGAGAAACCCTTGCCACTAATATGTTGTATAAAACAACAGACCAATTGATTTTGATATCTACAGTGATAGCAGTCAATATTTCCAATCTTTCTATTGTGAAGGCATCGAGGAGCCTGCCTTTGCTGTCAAAGGTTTGGCCACTATACAACAATATGAATTCAATATTCAAATCTTTCTTATTTACTAATGATTTGAGAGGAGCACCTGACAGTGAGAACTTGATTTTCATTACTTCAATGGTTGTAGATGGCAATTTGTTGAGCTCTGTGATTATTTCTGTTGGCAAACCGAAGGTATCAATGAACTACTTATGATTAAATGAGAAGGTTTGATCAACGATAGTGTAGACAACAACTTCATCTTCAATCCCTGCAGATGCAAAGAACTGAGATAATCTTCTTCATAGATATAGCTAGAGTAGCCAAGAAATCCCTTCAGTCAGGTTGCTTCCATAGTTTTTAACATGGACACCCATGTCATCATCCGATAATAGATAAAATTCATCGAAGTTTATTTGAAGAATGTTGCTAATGAATGAAGACATTATGTTTGTTAGTGAGTAGTTTTGAAAGAAATGCAAATGTTGTAAGCTTGATTAGAAAGGAAGAAGAAAATCAGTAAGTGTAAAATAAATTGAATTGAAAAACTTATGGATATATACGATCGTGTAATACAAATGTGTCGGTCAACGTGTCAGCATGTTTTTCGAGATTTATCAAAATTTTAAAGGTAAAAATTGAAATATCATAGCCGTACCATTTAAGGCGATAAATAAATGTGTCGTGTAAAATTAAATGAGATACGTGCCATAATAATACATATATTTGACATTTTTTGTCAGTTTTCTATTGGGTAACTTGTTGGCTGATAAGGGCTATATGATAAAGTTGAGCTGATCAACAGATTGAGCTACTTGAGAACTCGAGCTGGCAGATCATTTGAGCTTAAGACCTCGATTTATGTCTTGTCAGCTTAATCTTAAAGTTCCCACTTGGATAATGAATTATTAATTTAAATCTACCAGTCCAAAAATATTTCTAAAGTAAAAAAATTTAGTCTTGGGTAATAGGTTGCCACTTGTTGGTCTATTGAGATATGTTCCAGTCTGATTTCCTTCATCATGACATTATCTCATATGAAATGTTTTTTATGTCAATGTGTTTAGTTCTTGAATGCATAACTGGATTATATGTAATTTATATAGAGCTTGTGTTGTCACAGAAGATAAGAGATTCGTATGCCTGAACACCATAGTTTCTGAGTTGTTGTATCCACGACAGCTTCCTGTATCTAAGTATTATGCTTCAGCTGTTAAGGTAGCAATTGAGGTTTACTTTTGCTGAACCAAGAGATTATTCTGTCACCTAAAAATTGACAAGTTTCACTTTTCCGTTTCCTAACTATTTTACAACCTACATAATCTGCATTAGAGTAACCAATTAAATTGAAACTAGAATCTCTTAGATACTAGAGTTGTAGAGCCCAAAATCAGTACAAGTAAAACTCATGTATTTATTTAATTGTTAAATTATTTATTTACGTCTAAAATGATTTTTAGCGATGCATGACCTATTTAAATTGCATTATTTTAAAATTATTTATGTTTATGTGGTGCATGCTAAATGTTTTTTTGAGTTTCATGTTTCAAGCGATTATTCGATGCGGGATCGAGGAAAAGGGTCCGACGACGATTTTGGAAATTTTAAAATGTGGTATTTTATTTTAAATTAGTATTGGGGCATTTAAAATGATTTATTAAGTTTTTAGCATTTTTAAAGCCTAAGTTAATTTATTAGGTGATTTTAAGATTTTTAAACTTTAAGGCATGTGCATTTTATTTCAAATTTAGGGATGCTAGTAATTTAGTGGAGAATTGGTATTTTAATTATCATGTAAATTGCTTATTATTTATTTAATTGAGATAATTAGCCCCTAATTAATCACACACACACGCGTTACACACACTCACACACACTTACACATTTTTACACACACCATCAGCACACACTTTTCATTCCATCTCATTTCAGATTTTTGAGAACAAAATAAAACCTAGGGTTCTAAGAAAACTCAGCCGCCGCCCCTCCCTTCAAAGATTTCAGCAATTCTCGCCACTTTTCTTCAAGAAAATCGTGCCACGTTCGTCTCAGATCGTCTCTCGTATCTTTCCCGCTTCGGTATCGTCGGTTCTGTAATTTTAAAGATCAAAGGCATGCATATTTTTTCATTTTTGGATCGATCTTGTCATATTATTCGTGTTGTTGTTTATTATGCGTGAAAATTCATGTATGTTGTAAAATGTTTGAGCAAAAATTTGTTGGATCGGCTTGTAACGATTTTAGATTTGAAAACTTGAAATTTGCTGTCATTTTAAATATTGCGACTTTTCGATCGATTTTCTGGAAAAACTTCAACATATAAAACGTAGAATGTTTCAATACCTTCAATTTGACAGTAAATTCGAAATATTTTGATAAGAAATGAGTGAGTTATAATCATTTTCGTGGGACTGCTCAAACAGCGTTTTTATGAAAATGCGTTCTTGATGTGTTCTTGAAGTTTTATTGTTGCAAGCTTCATTGGGATCGACAGGTGATCGCTGCTTCGTTTAAGTACATCGAGAATGATGTTGGAATGATTGTTGGTGTTTCATTTCGTGTCGTTAGGCACATGGTTGAATTAGAAGACGTAGGAATTGATTTGGCTTCAAATGTCGTGTTCACGGATTGTGTTGCGTTGTTTGTGATGCATAGTTGTTTTGTGGTGTTTGTTGGAGTGTTATTAATTGCCATAGCATCGAAAGATGGGTCTCGAGGCATTGGTTCATGGTCCGTATGATCAAGTTAGGAGGAATAAGCCTTAGGTGTAGTGATTTCCTGTTAGTTCGCGTTTCCAGCACCTACACGGACCCGTAGCCGGACCCTGGCATGGGGTCCGTGCACTTTTTCCTTCAAAATGGGAATTTCCAGCACCTACATGGACCCTTACATGGGGTCCGTGTCCTTTTTAATTTTTTTTTTTAAATTTTTTTCCATTTTTCTTAGGGATTGTTTTGGGGTTTGATGTCATGATTTAATACGATGATTAAACGAGGTCGAGTCCCGAGAGATTTAGAATGTCATAAGGAAATTTGTCATTTTTGGGTGTGAGCATGGCTATACGTCTAAGTTATGCAAGATAGGTATTCGAACTCATGTTAGTATGTACAGCGATGGCCCCAAGCGAGATCCAACGAATCCCTCAACGCCAAGTAAGTATGTTCGACGTGCAAAAGAAAATATTTTCATGTTTTTGAGGTATGCTAAATGCCTTGTGACCAAATTATGAATGTGTTTAGAAGTCGATGAACGTGGCTGAGGACCTCTCCACCCCGGTAAAGCATGTCCGGGTTTAGATCAGGATTGGAAAGTGGTAAAGCACGATCAGGAACCAATCCACCCGTTAAAGCATGAACGGAGATCTCATGTATATGGTAGTGGACTTTCCCTGGCAGCCCAGTACTGTGGTTTAGTTTGATCAGGCGTATTTATGTATCGGTCACTTGCTTTGAAATATATCTCTAAGAAAAATAATGAAGTGTTCATGTATGTATGATGCAAGCATGTTTAAGACACGTTTTATGTTGATGGCACATCTATGTTATGTATGTTCAAGCTTATATATGCACGTTCAAGTTTCAAGTATGTAAATCCTACTTTAAAGATGCATGTGGTTTTATTATGTAGTACTTGATATCTCCAGTTTATACATGTTGAGTTGTTAGACTCACTAGACTTGATCGATGCATGTGAGGATGAATCTGAGGAGACGAGAGGTGAGGACCAGTGAGTTGGCTTGGACTGAGCGGGAGGCTAAACCCGAGGAACGCCCATGTTTTTATGTTTTTATGCAATGCTTCAACTATTCTGATTTCACATTTTGATTACAATGTTTAAACAAGTCTTGTTCTTTAGCAAACTTTATTGGTGATATCTTTCATTACAAATACTTTGGATGAATAATTGATTGTTGACCGAAAATTGAAAGTTCATTTTGTATTTAAGAAAATTTTTATTTTCCGCAAATTTTAAAGTAGTTCAAAAATACGGTACGTTACAAGAGTCAAACATTTTGAGTACCCTTAAGATATTTCAACATATGTTTAGCTACAGTATAATGTGATTGTTTAGGATTTTCCTTGAACCTAGCACATATGCAGACTAAAAACATGATGTATGGTCTGTAATAAATCAATCCTCTGAATAGTAACACATCAATAGATGGTCCAATATCATCTTTATCCAGCTTGATTGAGGAGCTCATAAGTGTTGAAATTGCTAAGCAATTATCCATACCAAACTTCTTGAGGAGTTCCTTCATGTATTTAACTTGATTTATGAAGATTTCAGTATCAAGTTGTCTGACTAGTAAGTCGAAAAAAAATGTCATCTCACCTATTTGCTCATTTCAAATTGTTCTCCATAATCTTGGAGAACTTATGATAGAGTTTAGGGTTAGTTGACCCTCAAATAATGTAACTAATAGAGTACGATCTCCTTTACTGAATTTAAGCAGTTTTTTTATCAACTGTACTGATGGTGAAGTCACGCTCAATTAAAAATTTGGATAAAGTGTCATATAATGCTTTATATAAGTTAAACACATAATTAGGAAGTACATGATTAACAAATCAGGAGGTTATTAAAAAAAACATCTTCTTGTAATAAACCATTTAATATTGCACTTTTAACATTCATCTGATATACTTTGAATTTCTTAAACAAAATATAAGCAAGAAATGTAATATAAGCAAGAAATGTTCTGATGACGTTTAATCTAGCTATTGATGCAAATGATTCATTGAAATCTATTCTGTAATGCTCGAAAATTAGTCCAC
Organism: Primulina eburnea; assembly: GCF_022965805.1. Classification (NCBI taxonomy): domain Eukaryota; kingdom Viridiplantae; phylum Streptophyta; class Magnoliopsida; order Lamiales; family Gesneriaceae; genus Primulina; species Primulina eburnea. The sequence goes on from NC_133117.1 coordinate 10,265,184, forward strand.
GTAGACTGCATACATGAAAATTATTAAATTGCAAAAATATTTTAATTAAATTATTTTGGATACATTAATGATATATTTTCAGTGGTTAAATGATTAATTGTGTAATTTTTCTCGATTACATAATTTAAAGACGTTCAGATGAATATTGGTGTTGGTCGGGGACGAAGGGTAGAAGACGTTTAAGGTGTTAAAGATTTAAAAGCTAAATTTTTATTTTTAGTTAAGAAAATATTTATTTTAAATAATTTAAGAATTTTAGAATTTTTAATGTCAAATTTAAATTAAATAGTGAGAGCAATTAAATTATGTATTTTATAAGGAATTTTTGGAAATATGTATTTTTAAATATTTTAAATTTGAGGGTTAATGATTTTATTAATATTATTGAGCCTAATTTATTAATTAAAAAATAGGGTTAATTAAGCCCATTAATTAAGTTATTAAGAAGCTTTTTGTTTTTTAAATAAATAAGCCCTAAACTCTAAACATACACACACACAAATTCACGTAAAGTGAATTGAAGAGGAAAGCTACAGCCGAACACTCCTTGGCTTGTCAAGGGAATATTTCGAATTTTTTTTTCTCCGTCGTTTTTCTATTTTTTTCCTCGTTCTTCCTTCCAACAACGATCACCTGACTCCCTTGCATCCCAAAGTTGGTTTTTGATGGGGTTCTGACGAGAAAAATTGGTAGAAATCATCTTCCGTTTGTCACCGACGTGCCACCGCTTTGCTATTTGTATTTCGAGCATTTTAAATGCAAATGAATGTTTTCAAATCTTTCTTTATCCACCATTCAATCCACAATATTGCATGTATTTTATTTTGTGTGAAAAGTTCATAAGGATGATGTTTTAAGTTTTATACATATGCATCGCATGTTTTTCAAAAAGAAATCCTTGACGTTTTTGAGAATTGTTGAAGGAGGGATGCAAACCAAGGGATTCAAGTGTAGATATAAATGTTTAGAAGTATGTTTTGATGGGTAAAAATCAAAACAGAGGCTGGATAGGTGTTGCACAGCCCTGCACACAACATGCATGCAGGCCGAGAGGAAGGAGCGGGAGACTTTGGGTCCCTACGGCTAAGGGGGCTGCATGGGGTCCTAACCATGATCTTGAGGGAATTTTAGGGTCCTAGGAAGGTCTAAGAAGGGTTCTGTCAGGGCTTGGACAAGATGGTATAGTGCTGCTGCCGTGACTCCAAAAGTTGCACTTGTTGTCTTGTGTGGAGTGCATGCGGTCCTAGGGTTAAGGGGATGGTGTAAAGGGCTGGACCACGGGGCTGGGACATGCTTTAGGGTCCTGGAGAGGGCCTGGGATGAGTCAAGAGTCGAGCCAAGGGCTGCGACAGCTGCTGGTGAGCGAGGGGGCTGCTGCTGCACAAGGGGTGCGCACGGTGCCTTGCTGCTGCGCAACGTCTAGGGCATAGGGTGCCTGGTATGTGTCAAAAAGGGCCTGATCATGGTCTTAATTAGGGACTAAGAAAGAGGTCTATGGCCTGGTTCGGGTTCGTTTCAATCCGTGGTCTGTTTGGGGTCGTAATTTGTTCGAACGTGTCAAAATAGAGACGAAATGGGCCTAGATTAAAATAGTGATTTGTGTTTTGGTTTTGGCCAAGGTTTGGGAAGTTCCAGCAGCTCAAATTGAGTCTTATGATGTTAATAAAGGTGTGGTCTTGCGTTGGTTCGAGCCGGAAGGGTAGTTTTTTCATTTGTTTGTCCGGAAACGCGAAACGTGGGTAAACGATTAATTTGGGGAGTTAATCGAGTCATTTTTGAAACTTAGGTACTAAAATGAAATTTCCAGCAAGCTTCTGGAAAATTTTGGTATTTATAAAATTGTGGAATCGAGTCGTTACCATTACGTCAAAGTCCGGGGTCGTCCAGGCAAGTATAGAGTTGAATCGTGTGCAGTCGGTTCGAGAAAAGTCGAGGGCAGTCTGCAACTTCCTAAAACAATTTCATATCATGTTAGATTATATTTTTGGAATTTTTAAAGCATATGTATGATATATTCTATTTTCAAAATTTTTATGTATCTGTATGTTTATGCTATTTTTAGCGGTCCCGACGTATGCGAACGATATAAGCCATTTTTGGAAGTTTTAAAGAATATGGAAAGTTATGCATGTTTTTATGAATTGATAACGTAAAGAAAAATATTTTTGAGCAATGTGAATTGATCATGACGTCAAAGTAGTAAGGGATCAGTTGAAAACGGGAACAGTGACCTTGCAATGAAAAGGAGTGAACTGTCAAAAACGAAGTGCGAGAATCTCAATAATAATCTGTTGAAGATGTGAATGGTGAAATTATTTTATGATAGTCGGAGGGATCGTCAAAGAAGTGGATGCTGAACCCGGCGGCCTAGTACTATGGTTTATAGATTGATCAATCGACTGAAAGTTGAAACTATCGAGGATCAGACTTCACCTAAAAATGATATTTTTGTGGAAAAGCTCATATTTAAGCATGATTTTGATAGTTTCATATTTGTTAGGGTTTCGCATTTGCACGACAAATCTATTTTTAGTAAAAATAATGTGTAATGTTTACACATGTGATTGTATAAATATGTACTTGCTATATGAAGGTTGAGAATGCTGATTCATTAGACTCACTAGGTTTGAATGGCTGCAGGTGATGATGATGTTGAGAGAGGCGCTGACGATTGTGTGGATCAGGTCCGGCAGTACACTCCCGAGTGATTTTTATTTTCCGCATTACTAGATTTATATTTAAAGTCTTTAAGCAAAAGTCGAGGATGTGTTACGAAGAATTTATGCTTGTTTTGAAGTTGAATCCTTTTGGAGTTATCGTACCTTTTTATGAATAACGATTCATGGAGTTTTTAGTCATTTTAGATTTTTGGAAGTTCAAATATTTTATGAATAGGATGGTTTCGAATTTTAAAGAATGTTTTTTTTTAAAAAAAAACTCCTAGTATTTAATTATTTTAAAGTTAAAAAGGTAGTGACGTTTCATATTTCTTCTTCTTGATTATATCCTTGTGCTACTAATCCTGCTTTATTTCTGATCACAGTTCCATTTTCATCAAGTTTATTTCTAAAAACCTATTTTTTTCTATCACAGATTGATCTGATGGTCTAGGAACTAAATGCCGAACTTTATTTCTATCAAATTGTCATAATTATTCTTGCACGAAATTATCATTGATAGTCAATTACAACCTCATCAATTTTTTATGTTCATTCTGAGATATAAATGCAGTATGAAAAAATTCATCAATTATTTGTTTACTAGTTCCTAAGATAGCAGAAGGATTACATATGACCATCTCAGATGGATGATTTTTATTCCACCAGTAACTTGTTTCAAAAGTATTTGAATTTACCGAAGTAGAATTTAGTTCTTGAACATGATTAGTTTGTCTCCCAACATATTCGGTTTGATTTTGAACTTGATCATCTATTGGTTAACTTGGATGTGGATCAGCTCGATCTGATGTATTGTTATTTCCTTGCTCATTAGCTTGTTCTTCCAAGTTATCATTTGTATTTCCATCAGCTTGATTTGTAGAAATATCAGGCCCACAGCTGAATCTCATCATCATTATCATATTGAAGAATGATATTTTCCATTTCCATTGGAAAAATCATTTAAGTGTGTGTTGGGCATATTTGGATAATTGACGAATCATCAAACACTATATGAACCTATTTTTCAATAAAAAGAGTTCTATTATTAAAAACACGATATGATTTTCTAACATATGAGTATCCTAAAAATATTCCAGCATCTGATTTTGCATTGAAGACAGTTAAATGATTTTTATTCATGTTATTAATAAAACATTTACAGCCAAATACCCTGAAGTATGAGATTTCTGGTTTATTTTTATTCCAGATCTGATAATTTGTCTTTCTATTCCTTTGTTGATCATCGATTCGTTCTGAGTATAACAAGCAACGTTGACAACTTCTGCCCAAAAGCATCGAGAAATTCCAGAGTCTGCTAGCATGGTTCGTGTTTCTTCCTTGAGTGTTCTATTATGTCTCTCAGCAACACCATTCTGCTGAAGTGGTCTGGCAGCAGAGAACTAATGTTTGATTCCATTGTCTTCGATGTAAGTTGTAAGCGGCCAGTTGGTAAACTCAATTCCTCGATCATTTCTTATACGATCCACCACTAAGGTTTTCTCATTTTGTAGATGCTTTAGTATCTTTACCAATTGTGAACTGGTCTGATTTTTTTTATCATAAAAACATAACACATGTGAATCTTGAAAAATAATAAATTATTATCTGAGTGTATCTCATTCCCTCTAAGCTCGTTAGTGGTAAAGGGCCAAATAGTTCCATATGAAAAATTTACAAACATCGAGCTGAGACGGTACAACCTTTGTTTTTGAAAGTCGGCCTGACTTGGTTTCCCATCCTACATGTTGAGCATTACTTACCATTTGAAAAGTCAATCTTGGGCAGACCAGTTACCAAGTTGTTTTTATTCGTATTAGAGATAGTTTTTAAGTTCAGATGATTTAGTCTTTTGTTGGAACATTTCTTGTTTACAATCTTAATTTTGATGATAAAAAAAACTTGTTATTTTGGTTCTAATGATTTACCTAAGTGCGCATGAAGCTGAAACTGATCAGGCTTCTAACTGATCAGTTACCGAGCCTAAACCCAAACTTTCGAAGAACAAACTGAATGTGCCAACTGATTGTCCAAAATGAATATGTCCAACTGATATATCAAAGACCAGTTCAACTGATTGATCAGTTGATAGGTGATTCAATAGAAGACCTTCAGAAACCCAACCAGCTGATGAAGAGATCAACTGATGAAGAGCCCAACTGACCAGTTCAATTGAATCAGTGAAATCAGTCCAGCTGACGAGCCAACTGATTTCATCAAAACAATTCAATACCAGTTCAACTGAAAATTTAAGAGCAACAATTAGGAATCAATCAGTTTACAGAACACGACAAGCTTATTCAATGGAATCCAGCTGTGTGTACTGGGTAAAACATATGTACTATGAATAGTACAATAATGGACATTGTAACAAAGATTAAAGTCGAGAGGTTCTTGAATGATTGTCGGAAAAGTCGAGACACAAATCTCAAGGAACGAATTGAAGCTGCAAATGATACAATTATTGAGTCTCACTGAACGATCAGTTTACTGCCTATAAATAGAAGATCAGTGAAGACGAACAAAAGAGAGATTGTGTGAAGATACAAAAGGCACGCTTATGGCATATAAGCTTAGAAGAAGCAATCAGCTCAGAGAGAATACTCAAGTCATATCAGCTTAGTTTAGAAGTTTATTTCCCTTAGTGTGTGAGAACACCTTCCTAGTGTATTCTTTGTTAAGTTCTCACACACAAGCACACACAACACTACTCAAATACAGTCTTGCACAAAAACGTAAAACTTTTGTATGCAGTCTTTAACGCACATATGTTAAAGAAGTGTTGTCTGAAAGGTGCTGTCTTTTCTCTAGGCTAGGAGTTCAGACTAGGCAGTGGTGTAAGTCCTAAGCTAAGTGGGTTTGTACAAGTTATTGTATAAATCAAAGTCTTCTAGTGGATCCTATCCGAGGTGGTAGAAGGGGTGACGTATGAGCAATTGAAGTCTCTGAATATCCATAAACATATCTTGTGTTTCTTAATGTTTAACTATCGTTTTCAAATTGATTTGATTAGTTAGAGCATCTGCCAGTTCAGCTTTCACCATAACTGAAATGATATATCCTAGAACTGAATCTCTGTTTTTCAGTTATTCGGTTTACACAAGTTAAAAGACTTTCTAATATAACTGGTTTCTATACGAAGGATTATTTCGAGTATCTTCCGCTTGGTTCTTTAACCAAAATCGATTTAATACATCCGTGTGAACATTCTTAGAACACGAGCTATTGCAACTTATTGGAGAATATTGTTTTTGAAGTATCTCAAGGTACGAACACACGATCCTTCATCTTTTATTCAACAACCAATTTTTATTAGCACTAACAACTATAAAGCATGTAGAATCAGATGTCTTTTCAACAGAGCAGTCTATTTTATATTTATTACCAGTTTTGTTACCTATCATTGGAGTTTTACCTTTTGAAGTCTTGACAATGCAGGTGTGCTTGTGGAATTCTACAGTGCATCCGTTATCACATAGTTTACTTGAAACAACCCACTCCCATGACAATAACATTAACTAATTACCATATGCGGAAGCTTTAGCATTTAAAAGGGAAAGAACAATATATCCTTTACATCATAAACATAATCTATACTAATATATATGAACATTCACAAAATATCCTCCAACACATAACTACAAGCCAACACATTCAACCAAATACATGATGTTTGTAAAACTTTATATATGTTCACTCCTCCCTAAAAAAGACATGATAGAAAATCTTTCCCTTGGCCTCTTATATGACTTCCCCCGCCTTGAACAATCTATTTCAGTCCTTTTTATCACCTGCATCACATGACATAACTGGAATGAGAATAATCTCAGTAAGTAAGAAGCTGTACATAGCAATTACATATACATAGCTTAGATTAGGTCATGGCTGTGGCAATGGCGGTAAAGAATGAATCATAAATCTCCAATCAATTTAAAGGGTATAATATCATGAATTAAAGGAAGGAAATGGCAGTACTGTGACATGTGACCTGTGACCTGTGGATAGTATCTCTTTGATATATAAATATACCAAAACTGTGAGAGATACTCATAATCATGTGATTGGCCAATGACATGCATGAATTACTATCATTCCTTGACTTTAATCATAGGGACTTTCATTGAGGCATTACATCAAACACTTGATGAACACAAAGGTTTATTAGCTCCTTGATCAATGAATTCAATGAAAATACTTGAACAATGAATATATAATAAGATATAACTCAAGTATACACCAATGAAAGGAGCTAATTATCAATAAACATGGCTTTTATACATATAAATATCATGTGAGCAATTGAAAGAGAACTTCTACTTACACTCCACAATCACTATGATGGCTATGATGAGTTTGAATGAATCCTACAACAATAGTAACAATCACAATCATAAATCATCTCCAATAATCCAATGAATCATGAACCCTACTTAACCCTCATTACTCCAAACCCTTATAAACTCCAAGAATAGTAAGTTCTTACCTTTAAGCTTGAAGTATAAGGTAGGAGACACTAAAATTTCTACTAGAATACTTGAACTTGGAGTGAAGAGTTGAAAGGAAGAAAACCTTGAAGAGAAAGGAGCTTGAACCGTAGGAAAATAATGGGGGAAGAGAGAAATGTGGAGAAGGGTCGAGAAATGAGTTAATAAGCCTTCCAAATTCATAAAAACGTGTTTTGTAATTTTGGTACAGACTGTTGGGCGCATATGCGCCACTTTCTGGGCGCACATGCGCGACCTGTACTGCCCACCGGGCGCCTATGCGCGGGTTCTGGCGCATATGCGCGCTGTATTCTGCCCAAAACTCATTTTTAAATTCAGAATTAGCAAAAGTGGTCAACATGAAAGTTGTAGCCCTATGTGTTTTCTTGTGTCTCCCCAAATTTCAGGTCATTTGGAGGTCTGAGTAAAAAGTTATGCCCATTTTCCCAACATGTGTCAGTGCAGGAACAACGAAACACACGACACACTTCGGGTCGCTTTTGGCTCGTCTTCCCTTGAACAAAACTCAAAATACGAAAGTTATAGCCTTATATCCTATCTTTCTAATGGAAGTGGCCTAACATCAATTGGATCAATATATAAAACATTATACTAAAAACCACAACTATTGCCACGTTTGTCATACCATTTCTGCACTTCTATTTTCTATTTGGCTCAAGTCAACTTTCTATTCTACCCATTCATTTCCATAATCATCACCAACTATGAACATAATATTAAAACAATAACCATTTCAATAAAGATATCCATAACCAGTAACCATTCAACATAATCTCAACCAGTAAAGCATAAAACATGATCATAACAATAATAAACCATAAGGATTAACATAATAAAAGGTTGGGCTATTACAATCTCCTCTCCTTATAAAAATTTCGTCCCCGAAATTTGCTTACCGTCGAATAAATTGGGATAACGATGTTTCATTTCTTCCTCGGGTTCCCAAGTCGCCTCTTCAATCATATGATTCCGCCATAAAACTTTTACTATACCAATCTCTTTGTTTCTTAATACTTTTACCTTGCGATCAAGAATTTGAATCGGTACTTCTTCGTAGCTTAGGTTAGGTAAAAGATCTAATGATTCATGTTGAAGAACATGAGATGGATTGCGAAGATATTTGCGTAGCATAGACACATGAAAGACATTGTGCATTCGATCCAAGTCTGGTGGCAATGCAAGACGATAGGCTCGGTCTCCAATCTTGTCAAGAATTTCAAACGGCCCAATGTATCGAGGACTTAGTTTACCTTTCTTGCCAAATCGCATAACTCCCTTGAGAGGAGCTATTTTAATAAACACGTGATCACCAACCTCGAATGCCAATGGCCGTCGTCGTACATCAGCGTAACTTTTCTGTCTAGACTGAGCGGTCTTCATTCTTTCTTGGATCAATGCCACAACATCTGCTGTTTGTTGAACCAATTCTGGGCCCAACATCTTCCTTTCACCCACCTCTTCCCAGTACAATGGAGATCGGCACTTTCTTCCATATAAAGCCTCGTAGGGTGCCATGCCGATTGAAGACTGGTAGCTGTTATTATACGTGAATTCCACCAAAGGTAACTTAGAATCCCAACTTCCCGTGAAATCAATCGTACAGGCTCGTAACATATCTTCAAGAATTTGAATCACCCTCTCTGACTGCCCATCACTTTGAGGATGATATGCTGTGCTAAAAGCCAACTTTGTGCCCAAGGCTCTATGCAAACTTTTCCAGAATTCAGAAGTAAACCTCGGGTCACGATCAGATACAATTGATACAGAGATTCCATGAAGTCTTACAATCTCAGCTACATAGACTTCAGCATACTGGTTCATTGTAAAAGTCGTTTTGACTGGCAGAAAATGAGCCGACTTGGTTAACCTATCAACAATTACCCAGATGGAGTTGTAACCCTTTGGTGTTCTTGGAAGTCCTGTTACGAAGTCCATAGTGATATGCTCCCATTTCCACTGAGGTATTGGAAGAGATTGCAAAGTTCCAGCAGGTCTTTGATGTTCAATCTTAACCTGCTGACAGGTTAGACATTCAGAAATAAATAACATGATATCTTTCTTCATACCTGGCCACCAATAAAGACGTCGAAGATCTTGATACATTTTGGTACTGCCAGGATGAACTGAATAAGGCGCTGTATGAGCTTCAATAAGTATATCTTTCCGAATGTCATCACCCCTAGGAACACAAATTCTACCTAGAAAGGTCAATAAACCATCATGATTCAAACCGAATTCAGAAACTCCTGTTAAATCATTTTTATTCTTCAACTCTAATAACTGAATATCCAATTGTTGCCCCTTTAGAATACGATCAATCAAAGTAGAGCGAAGAACTAGTGCAGATAACTGATCTAATGTACCTGGAGATACCAGAGTTATTTCGTTCTTTTGCAAATCGAGTAATAACGGTTTCTGAATCATGGACCCCAATAGATAACTGGATTTACGGCCTAAAGCATCTGCAACGACATTAGCTTTTCCAGGATGATAGCTAATGGTGCAATCATAGTCTTTTACCAGTTCCAACCACCTCCGCTACCTCATATTCAATTCTTTCTGCGAAAACAGATAACTCAAACTTTTATGATCTGTAAAAATTTCACACTTCTCACCATATAAATAATGCCGCCATATCTTCAAGGCGAATACTACAGCTGCCAATTCCAAATCATGCGTGGGATAATTCTTCTCGTATTCTTTTAGCTGACGAGAAGCATAAGCGATTACTTTCCCACGTTGCATCAACACCGCACCTAATCCCTGCTTTGAAGCATCTGTATACACAACAAAATCCTGAGTGCCACAGGGAAGTACTAATACAGGGGCAGAAGTTAACTTATCTTTCAAGGTTTGGAAAGCTTGTTGGCATTCAATGGTCCATTCAAACTTGGTAGTTTTCCGTGTCAAACTTGTCAATGGCAATGCTATTTTCGAGAAGTCTGCTATGAATCGTCTGTAGTACCCTGCCAAGCCAAGGAAACTTCGTACCTCTGAAACTGTCTTTGGAATAGACCATTTCTTAATAGATTCAATCTTGGACGGATCGACTGCTATTCCTTCTTTTGACACGATGTGGCCCAAAAACGCCACTTGCTCTAACCAAAACTCACATTTCTTTAACTTCGCATATAATTGCTTCTCTCTCAATGTATTTAATACGATCCTCAAATGCTCCCTATGCAGTTCTTGTGTCTTTGAATATATCAGAATGTCGTCAATAAATACAATCACAAAAGCATCCAAATACGGCTTAAAGACACGATTCATCAAATCCATAAACACTGAAGGAGCATTAGTTAATCCAAACGACATCACCAAAAATTCATAATGGCCATACCTCGTTCTAAAAGCAGTCTTCGGTATGTCCTCCGTTCTCACTTTCAATTGATGATATCCGGATCGAAGATCAATTTTTGAAAACACAATGGCCCCTTGCAATTGATCAAAGAGATCGTCGATTCGAGGTAAAGGATATTTATTTTTAATAGTTACCTTGTTGAGTTCACGATAGTCAATGCATAACCTCAACGATCCATCTTTCTTTTTTACGAACAAAACCGGAGCTCCCCATGGCGAGGAACTAGGACGGATAAACCCTTTATCTAATAGCTCCTGCAATTGATTCTTCAATTCTTTCATTTCAGTTGGAGCCATTCTGTACGGAGCTTTAGAAATTGGAGCTGTACCTGGACTCAATTCAATAACAAACTCTACCTCTCGATCAGGAGGTAAGCCAGGCACATCATCAGCAAATACATCAGGATAATCCTGAACCACGTCAATATCCTGAATTTGCAAATTACTATCCCTATTCACATCCGATACTAAGGCCAGAAAACCAGTACACCCCTTATTCAATAATTTTGTAGCTTGGAGACAAGAAATAAGGGAAATACTTAACGAGGAACCTAGCCCAATAAATTCATCACCCTCATGACCATCAGTTACAAACCTCACGGTCTTTTCCACACAGTTGATCACAGCATGATAAGCGTATAACCAATCCATACCCAAAATAACATCGAAAGCAACCATTGGAATTACAATAAAATCAGCATACAACAATCTCGAACCTATCTGTACTGGACATGCCTTAAGAATACTAGTAGGACATATCTCATCACCAGAAGGCAACATAATATTGAATTGTAAAGGCATGATAGTAGGTTCGCGAGATAAGGAGTGCATAAATACTTCAGACATAAAGGAATGAGTTGCACCAGTATCAATCAATGTAAGTGCTTTCTTTCCAGATATTAGAATATTACCTGATATGACTGAAGAATCAGGATTGGCTCCTTCTTTTGTCATCGTAAAGATTCTTCCTTGAACTTTTCCTTTATCAGAGGATAGAGGACATTTCTGTGCTGTATGCCCCATTTCTTTACATCTATAACATCGGCCACTTCCCACTAGACATTCCCCTTTATGTGGCTTGCCACATTTAGGACATAATGGTCGCTCCATCTCTGAAGAAGGCGCAAAAGGTTTATTGCGTTGTTCCATTTTGGCTTTTCCTTTGTGACCACCTCGAGCACTAGTACTTGCCCCTTGCCCTCTCGCTTGGAAAGCTTGCCTTCGTAATTGCCGCTCCTTTTCAATTTCTTGTTCATCGTGCTCGGCAAGTAAGGCTCTTTCAACAATGTCTTGATAAGTGATCACCTTGGCCATATGAACATCCCTTCGAATTTCTGGTTTCAAACCACGAAGGAAGTGTTCTCCTTTGTCTTTATCATTTTCAGCAATAAATGGAACAAACACGCATCCTTCTTCAAATTTCAAGGTATATTCAGCAACAGACAAGGAGTCTTGCCTCAACTCAAGAAATTCTTTGACCTTCTTTGCTTTAACTTCTCTTGAAAAGTACTTGGCATAAAATAACTCTTTGAACTCTTCCCATTTTAACTCGCGAACATTGACAGTCACTCTCGTAGCTTCCCACCAGATGCGAGCAGCTTTCACTAGCATAAACACAGAACAGCTCACTCTATCTCGATCAGTGAACTTCAGATAGTCAAATATAGCCTCCAAAGATTTAACCCATTCCAGAGCTACGAGTGGATCGGCACCACCGACAAATTCGGGAGGGTTCATACGCCTGAACAATTCATAGGAACTACCTTCGGTGCTTTCCACTCTAATCTGTCCTCTTCCTTGACCATGACCTTGGGTTGAGGTATGCAGGCTCAACAACTGTTGAATTTGTTCACCATGAACTTTCGCCTGTTCTTGTATTAATTTACTGAATTCATCTACAACGTTGGTAGTCCTATCAGTGGTAGGGGTCCTATCATCCCCTTCAGTAACCTTTCGTTTAGGAGGCATTTCCTACATGTAAGCTCACTTTAACATAGATATGAAGAAAATACATCAATAACAATGGAATATGATCAACTCTCAACGTTAAAATCAATAGATGCAGGATCGAAAACATACCGGATTGTCCTAGGTAGAAGAAGTCATATACGGTCCAAGAACTTTCGCTCTGATACCAATTGAAACAACCCACTCCCATGACAATAACATTAACTAATTACCATATGCGGAAGCTTTAGCATTTAAAAGGGAAAGAACAATATATCCTTTACATCATAAACATAATCTATACTAATATATATGAACATTCACAAAATATCCTCCAACACATAACTACAAGCCAACACATTCAACCAAATACATGATGTTTGTAAAACTTTATATATGTTCACTCCTCCCTAAAAAAGACATGATAGAAAATCTTTCCCTTGGCCTCTTATATGACTTCCCCCGCCTTGAACAATCCATTTCAGTCCTTTTTATCACCTGCATCACATGACATAACTGGAATGAGAATAATCTCAGTAAGTAAGAAGCTGTACATAGCAATTACATATACATAGCTTAGATTAGGTCATGGCTGTGGCAATGGCGGTAAAGAATGAATCATAAATCTCCAATCAATTTAAAGGGTATAATATCATGAATTAAAGGAAGGAAATGACAGTACTGTGACCTGTGACCTGTGACCTGTGGATAGTATCTCTTTGATATATAAATATACCAAAACTGTGAGAGATACTCATAATCATGTGATTGGCCAATGACATGCATGAATTACTATCATTCCTTGACTTTAATCATAGGGACTTTCATTGAGGCATTACATCAAACACTTGATGAACACAAAGGTTTATTAGCTCCTTGATCAATGAATTCAATGAAAATACTTGAACAATGAATATATAATAAGATATAACTCAAGTATACACCAATGAAAACATGGCTTTTATACATATAAATATCATGTGAGCAATTGAAAGAGAACTTCTACTTACACTCCACAATCACTATGATGGCTATGATGAGTTTGAATGAATCCTACAACAATAGTAACAATCACAATCATAAATCATCTCCAATAATCCAATGAATCATGAACCCAACTTAACCCTCATTACTCCAAACCCTTATAAACTCCAAGAATAGTAAGTTCTTACCTTTAAGCTTGAAGTATAAGGTAGGAGACACTAAAATTTCTACTAGAATACTTGAACTTGGAGTGAAGAGTTGAAAGGAAGAAAACCTTGAAGAGAAAGGAGCTTGAACCGTAGGAAAATAATGGGGGAAGAGAGAAATGTGGAGAAGGGTCGAGAAATGAGTTAATAAGCCTTCCAAATTCATAAAAACGTGTTTTGTAATTTTGGTACAGACTGTTGGGCGCATATGCGCCACTTTCTGGGCGCACATGCGCGACCTGTACTGCCCACCGGGCGCCTATGCGCGGGTTCTGGCGCATATGCGCGCTGTATTCTGCCCAAAACTCATTTTTAAATTCAGAATTAGCAAAAGTGGTCAACATGAACGTTGTAGCCCTATGTGTTTTCTTGTGTCTCCCCAAATTGCAGGTCATTTGGAGGTCTGAGTAAAAAGTTATGCCCATTCTCCCAACATGTGTCAGTGCAGGAACAACGAAACACACGACACACTTCGGGTCGCTTTTGGCTCGTCTTCCCTTAGGATTTGAACAAAACTCAAAATACGAAAGTTATAGCCTTATATCCTATCTTTCTAATGGAAGTGGCCTCACATCAATTGGATCAATATATAAAACATTATACTAAAAACCACAACTATTGCCACGTTTGTCATACCATTTCTGCACTTCTATTTTCTATTTGGCTCAAGTCAACTTTCTATTCTACCCATTCATTTCCATAATCATCACCAACTATGAACATAATATTAAAACAATAACCATTTCAATAAAGATATCCATAACCAGTAACCATTCAACATAATCTCAACCAGTAAAGCATAAAACATGATCATAACAATAATAAACCATAAGGATTAACATAATAAAAGGTTGGGCTATTACATTACTTATGCTGACTAAATTATAACATAAAATTTCAACTAATAATACATAATTTATGACAATATTAGCATGGATAATCTTTTCTTACTCACGTTTTTACCTTTGCAGTCATCTTTAAAAGTGATTTTTGGAGCTTGATCGTCAATTATTTCTGATAAGAACTTGAAATTTCCTGTCTTACATCTTGAGAAACCACTGTTTAGGTACCAGGTTGAATTTTTCAACAGCTCAATATGTTGTATCTGTAATAACAGATTAAAAATTATTTTGGTGTCCACATCCATTTGGATTTAGAACAGATTAGTCATTTTGGAACCCACACTTGAATTATCCTGATAGACTTTCCATTATGTGTCTCCAATAGGCTATTCGATTATTATGCTTCTGAACCTTTGATCAAATTCATTCATCGTTTCTCTGCCTTATTCTTGACTGAATGGCCACCATCAGCTTGTTCTCCTTTGTCTCATAATTTCTTTCACAAAGTTGGGTTAGTTTTTCTCAGATTTTTTTAGCTGTTGAACATGTTTTAATTTTACTAAACATATTTTTATCTAATGTCTTATAAATGATATCTTTTGCAATGTTGTTCTGATTTGCTTTATTTTTTTCCTCAGTACTCGATTTCATCTTGGGTTTCTCTACCATTATAAGAGAACCATCTATTGAAAAAATGAGTGTATTTTATTTCCTAATCTTCATTGGTTCATCCTTGATAACATACCTCATGTCATCGTCTGGAGCTGATAGATGTTCTTTCTTTCGAATTTCCCAATCGTCATATTTTTCTTTTGAAAACATAGGGATTTTGTTAAAAGATGTCATTTGATATATCAGATATTCAGATATTGAAATAAAAAACTCTGATAACACTTTTTAGGATCGAATATGACAGTTTAGAAGGGGTGAATGAACTGTTATGCAAAGTATGTCAAATAAGCTAAGCTTAAACTATGTTAATAGCTCAAGTCAATATTCCAGTTAGATTGAGTAATTTGACCTACTAGAAACAAGTTTTAAGTGTAGAAACTGCTCAGATTACTTAAGGAATATGGTATTAAAGTAACAACTCAATTTTCCTCAGTTCACTTATCAGCACATATGATAGTCTTAGCAGCACAAGTAAATAATGTTAAATAAAGAGGCAAGAAGTTGTTTATAGAGTTCGAATTCTAAGCTTCTTGTCTATCCCATTTTTCTGTTTCCAGAAGGATTCCACTCAAAGATTTGATAATTTCCACTAGGTTAAATCTTGTTCCCAATTCAATTCTAATAACCAATTTAACATTTCATGCAATAATGAGCAATATAAAAATGTTAAATGAGGTTACCAATGATAAGAGTAGTGTCTGCCTCCTCTTCAGCTTCCTCTGCATTCATAACAAATGCTCGTCCCATAGTAGGTGCATTCTTCTTCGGGAAATCAGCAGATTTGTGCCCTTCTTCCTTGCATATGAAGCACTTAGTAGTACCCCACACACACGGTCCACAGTGTATTCGATTGCACTTCTTGCATGGCTGTCCCTATACAGGTTTTGGGGCTGAAGGTGGTGGCGGATTTTATTGTCCTTACTTCTTGACTTGACCTTGGGGCTTTTGAGGCCCTTGAGGTCTAGGAGGACCCATATATGGCTTCAGGTTTGGCTGATTATGTTGTCTCTTGCTCTGTAACTCAAACTCAATATCCTTCAAAGATTGCTCAGACTTGAATGCATAGGTAGTAGAAGTAGCATAGTCCAAAGGACGCATCATCATAACATTATTTCGAATGGTAGGTCGTAGATCATCCATGAAGTGTCTAAGCTTCTCCGCAACATCCCTCCCAATAAGGGTACAAAGATACAACCCCTATCAAATTTCTTCACAAACTCAGCAACAGAAGCGTCTCCCTGACGGAGAGTCATAAATTTCCGCATCAATCGCCCTATAACATCAGCAGTAAAATACTTCTCGTAGAATATCTCTTTGAATTGAGCCCAAGTAAGTGTAGCAAGATTAACACCATGCTCGGCTCCTTCCCACCATAAATAAACATCCTCTCTAAATAGGTACGTGGTACACCTCACATGGTCAGCATCCCCCATATCTAGATAACGAAAGTGTACCTCGAGTGAACGAATCTAACTCTCAACAGCAAAGGAATTGGTGGTGCCAGAAAATTCCTTCGGCCCTAGCCTCCGGAACTGAATGCATCTGCTGTAACTGCTACTCGAAGAGACGAGCCATCCCCTCCAAGGCACGAGTAGCAGCATCCCCATTAGGAGGTGGGGGTGCATTCCATTGTTGGTTATACTGTTCTCAGCTCGGTTCTCATTAACAGGGGCACGTCTACGAAGCATTTTATCTGAACGTTTTTCAAATACTAACGTAACCAGCATGCATTTAAATCTAAGTTTTCTAATCATGTGACATATCTTAATCCATTAAGCAAACACAAGGCATATATACTCAAAAAGCTATTAAACATGTGACGTAAACATATTATTCATTTAATCATGCAGGTAACATCATATTAAATCATATAAAGCATTTAAAACTTAAAAATTGAGGCTTGACGACTGATCTTTCCAGCGCTGATGGTGGCACAACCATTTACAGGACCTTTGCTCTGATACCAACTGAAACGTTTGCTATTCGTTTTCTTAAAACGTGTTAGAAATTTATTTTTCTCCTTAATCTCCATAATTCAAAACATACATGTATATACTTTAAAATACCTTGACACAATTTTCAAAATAAAACAACCAACTAACATTTAAAAATCCAAAGGAAAATAGTTTGAATCATAAAATCGTCAAACGTTTTACCAAGCCTAAAAAACAATAAATTTAAAATGTACAACCAATACTAGACCTCTCAAAAACCTCTCAAAGCATAAGTATTAAAAATATTTAACGTAAATCATAAACTTAAGTCATAAGTGCGGAAAATAGAAGCGCTGGTCCTCGAGTTATGTGCACCTCCAGTCCAGTCAAATCAGACATCCAAACCTCCCTCAACATTATTATCATACTCACCTGTATCAATCATACCTAGTGAGTCTAAAGACTCAACACATCATATTCTTGATAACAACATAATACGTATACAGATCACAAAAAAATTGAAAAATACTTATACTTAAAATAACATTTTCATAATAATGCATAACTTTAAACATAAACATTTTCATATCAACATATTCATATTAACATATTCATATTCATATTCGTGTTTGTTAAATTCAGGTCGTGATTGTGGCTCGTATTTATATTCGTATTGGGCGATAAATACATCTATAAAAACCATAGTACTGGGCGGCGGGGACACCAGCATCACTCTCATCGGTCAGCTGGGCCTTGGCCAACGTATTAACATATTAACGTATTTGTATCCGTATCAAAGGAAACACGATCGTCGGGCTCTCACTGGGACCATAACCCTCACGATATCTCCAACATACCATCGTATTAGTCACAATCCCTTCACGTCCTTCAACATTTCGTATTCTCATCACTTAATAAAAACATGCATATAATATCGTTTTTATTTTAAACCAAACATGCAACATATCTTTTAAATGTCCAATATTAAACCATAAAAATTCCATGAACATTTAAAAATTATAATTTAACATATAAAAATTCATAAACATTTGACATAATCATATTATCATATAAAACAGCATTCAGGACACAGTCATGATGTTTATTAATTTTCGGGTGTAAAATTACCGTTTTACCCCTAGACGTAAAATTTAACGTTTTTGACATTTTTTAATTTCATTGACTCTAACATGTCCCAAATAATTATTTAAGCCTAAATTAAAATTCTCATAATTTTATTTAGCTTAAATATTAGGCTTTTTAATTAATTCGTAATTAGTCGTTTTGAAGGCGTTTTAATCCCGAATAATTCCAAACTTTAAAATAAAATTCCTAAATTTAAAACTTAGTCTTTCATATGATTTTATCCCCTTGTGAACCACGACTCGACCTCCGTGAGCCATGTTTCGATTTTTTTAGAATAAAAGGAAACCCTAACCTTCGAACCAAGCCATCTTCGAACCAAGATGAATTTTCATTGAGCCACGATCGAGCCGACTTGATCCAACCTCTCCCTAGACCCTAATGGACCCTAAGACGCAACGTAAACTGACACTTGCCTCAACCTCAATCGTGCATTAAATACGCAATCCAACCCATCCCTTGCCCTCTATATGCATGTAAACAAAAATTTTTTGGATCAAACTCATGCTTGAAATTTCATGTGATATACAAAAACGAAAATACACAAAAGTGTCACTTGTTTTTCCATACAATTCATACATAAAAATATATTATGGCGTGATGATGTTTTGAAGGAAAGAAATATGTGTGTTTTTGCGTATTTAACGCACGATCATTCGTTGACGGTTGCAAAGAACGGCGAGGCTGAATTCTCCTTGAAACTTTCAATATTTTCTTCAAAAGCATTGTATGTGTGTGTCGTGTATAAGAGTTGGAGAGAATTGAAAGTGTGGGGCGTGTGATGTGAGGGTTTGGGTGGGGTTTAAAACGTTAAATACTTAATTAAGCTACTAATAAGGCTTAAGCCCACTAAGTAGGTAAATTGGGCCCATAAGTTCTTAATTAAAACATTAAAAATAATTTTATTTAAATAAGTTTGTGAATTTATTATCCGGGTTGCCAAACTTTCGTATTTCTATTGAAAAACCAACACCGATAAAAATTTACGTCCCGGCGTATAAAATCACCTCAAAACCCCTTATTTTCAAAAATATGCAAAAACATCACTCATATTTTAAATAATTAAAAACAATTATTGAATAAAAACATTTTTCATTTTCAGTCCTCGGTCTTCGTTCCTCGATCGCAACTCGAATATATATATAAATATATATATATAAATATATATATATATATATATATATATATATATATATATATATATATATATATATATATATATATATATATATATATAAAAGCAGAGTTTTTGCCCAAAATAGTAATTTCCCGCCAAAATATCATTCTAACAAAGGAAAGATTTATCATCAATATTGACATACGTGCACTGCAATAAATGACCGCTTCAATTATTGTCTGCATTGATTATATCAATTCATTTAATTCAATTTCAAATTTAATTAAATTTTATATTATTTCAAATGTAATTTATGTATTATATGTTTTTATTTTTTTTACTCAAATTAAAACTAAACTATATTGAAAAAGGAAACTATATTAAAAAATTTTGCATTAATTATATCAATCAGTTTAAGTAAGAACCGTATAAATAAATTTAAAATAAAAATGATTGCAATGTTCAGTATCACTCATGAGGTAAATCATCCAAAAATAATTTTTGCTATTTTAAGTAATTTACTGCCCAAATTACTTACTAAAAAGAAATACAATATTTAATTAGTTTATTTAAATTTTATAAAAATAAAATTTGTTGATTGTTAAAAATCTATATATATATATATATATATATATATATATGTATGTATGTATAAAAGCAGGGTTTTTGTTAAAAATAGTAATTTCCCGCCAAAATGTCATTTATATAAAAGAAAATATATATTATGCATATTGAAATATGTGTACTGCAATAAATGACCTTTTCATTTATTGTTTACATTGATTATATCAATTCATTTATTTCAAATTTGAATTTAATTAATTTTTATATTAATTCAAATGTAATTAATGTATTATATGTTTTTTATTTTTTATTTAAATTGAAACTAATCTCTATTGAAAACATAAACTACATTAAAATTTTTGCATTAATTATATCAATCAATTTAATTTGTGATATGATTTTGTGTTACTGCTTACTATGATATATTTAATTTTTATTACAAACTGTATAAATAAATTTCAAATACAAATGATTGCAATGTTCAACATCACTCATATATATATATATATATATATATATATATATATTTGTATATATATATATATATATATATATATATATATATATATATATATATATATATATTGTGTGTGTGTACTGCAATAAATGATGAATTCAATTATTGTTTGCATTGATTATATCAATTCATTTAATTCAATTTTGAATTTAAGTAATTTTTATATTAATTCAAATGTAATTTATGTATTATATGTTTTTTTACTCAAATTAAAACTAAACTCTATTGAAAACATAAACTATATTAAAATTTTTGCATTGATTATATCAATCAGTTCAATTAAAAATGTATAAATAAATTTAAAATACAAATGATTACAATGTTCAGTATCACACATGAGGTAAATCATTCAAATTTTATTTTCTATTTTAAGTAATTTCCTACCCAAATTACTTACTAAAAAAGAAATACAATATTTAATTAGTTTATTTAATTTTTTTAAAAATAAAATTGGTTGAGTGTTAAAAGTTATCACTAAAGTTTTCCAATGAACATTAATTTACCATTTATTAATCATAAATTTTTTTTATCTCAAATACATATTATTTCGAAATTACCTTAATTTGAAAGAATTAATGCGTTGTAGTTTTCTTCCAAAACCATAGGTATATTGTATATATCTTGAATTGTCTTCTTAAAAATTCAAATAAGATAGCACAAAAAATTAAAAGAGAGATTCAAAAGAGTTTCAAATGGACATTAAATTACTCTCAACAAACATGTATATTACCCTCAATAATCAGAAATATTTGACACCCAATGCATGCAATTCGAGATTTCCATAATTTGAAAGAGTTAATGTATGATATAATTATGTCAAAAGCATCCAATGTATAATTTTTGTACCTTAGATGTCTTATTTGAATTTGAAATTATAAATAATGCAATATTGCATACTATATTAGAAATCAATTTTATTTTATTTTATTTATCTTACTAAATTTATCTACTCCAAAATTGCATTCTGAAATGGCCCTCTTTTCAGCACCATATATGAGTTGAATCCTTCCAAGATATAATGTTCGTTTAAATTTAGATTTGTTCGTTGTTATGAACTACCTACATACGGAAACAACGAGAACAACAATACATTTTAAAGTCTATCTTTCATGATTGAGAAGTAAAAAATATTATTCATCTATTTATACAAAAATTTTAATTATTACTTATTATTAATGTGATAATTTTCTTCTATATTACAAAGTTCACGGATACATGATAGTATAAAATTTCCCGTAATGGAAGTGATTAAACCAATTCTAAAAAAAATAAGCATCTTATTAAACGATACCTTATAAAATTTATTGACATTGTTTTGGAATATACGTAATAAATGTTAATTAAATAAATTTTCTGATTTATACATAATTTACTTATGATCACATGTTTCATTTTTCTTTCAGAATAATAGGCTATTGTGTATATTATGAATATATTTTGTAAAATTAAATCACAACACATTTGGATAAAGATATTGATGAAACAATTATTATTATCATTCAAATGTGTCAAATACGTGACATGTCACAAAATTGTTTATGAATGTGGATATTGACGAAATTTTTGAATTTTTTAAAAAGTATTTATCATTAATTTTATTGAATGTGATTTAAAAATATTTTTTTTTATCACATGTTAAAAAATAATAATATGTAGCTTTTTGAAAATTAAATAATTAAATATGTATTAAGGTTGTGGCCGACATCAATACACTAAACACGATAAGCATCATGTCATTGTCATAGGCTAACACAATCTAAAATTTTGAGATATGATAGTGATTATTAGCAAAAACATTAATCCACATGCATTGTATTTAAGAAAATTTTTTAATCAACGAAAATGGTTTTTTTATATTTTATAATTATATTATTTTTTCAATTTAAATATCTATTCATTTTCAATAATTTTTAATAATATCATCCCGTACATCGTACATGTTAAATACTAGTAATCCTTAAAAATACAGTTTTAATGCATGTAAGTAGAAAACTACTAAAACATTACACAAACGTGTCACATACTCAGTTTAGCAATTAAAATCATTTAGTTACTCATTTATCATATTTCCTAGATTTGCATACAGTTGAATTACGTCGTCTTAATTTTGAACCTTACAGATAAAGCAATAATAGTTTTTCCGAGAGATCTTCAGTCTCGATGCATCACTTATTTATAGGTGTTGGTCCCCAAACAACAATAAATATATCCGGTACTCAAAGATATATTAGGTAACCAAAATTTATGTGGATATAGCCATGTGTCCTTGTTGTTTTGTCAAACATAGTATCGGCTATTTCAAATTCGTTGAACACTACATGAAAGGAGTAACCAAAAGATCTTCTTTTGTTTATTCTTATTGACAACTTTATTATACACTGAAAGGATCGGTTAGAAGGTGATGAGTGTTTAGAAGGGGGGTTGAATAAACACTCACAGATTTTATATTCTTTTCGAATATAGAGTTGAGTTTAGTGACAAACTGACACTCGGTATCTCGTCAGTCGATAACAATCAGTTTAACTGAAAAACAGTTTCGGAAGTAAACTGACTGAGAGATGAATAACTGAAATAAACTGCACACGGTTTGTTTCTGGATGTTCGGAGAATAGAATAACTCCTACGTCACCCCTTCTATCACGAAGATAGGATATCCACTAAAAGACTTTGATCGAATACAAGAGTTGTACTGACCCACTTCAGTTTGGACTTAACAGTGCCAAAATTGAAACTCTTAGTTCACAAAAACTTTTACAATGCATGATTGAATTTAACACAACTGAATGAATCTATCAAAGATTTCAAAGTGCTGACAAGCTTGTAAATGTAGCCTTGATTGCTACTGATATATCTGATAAGAGTGAGCTTTTGATATTTGAATACGATTAGTGATTTTAGCAGCGTAACAACAAGCTTGAATAGAATAGTTGTTCGTTCTTTTTTTTTTTTTCAGCTGTCTTCTTCACCTATTTATAGGCTTCCCTCTTATATCCATTGATTGCCATGTCAATATTCCTCTGACATCCGTACACTGCAATATCTGAAATGCGGTGTTCCACTAAGTAACAGTCTGCTGTGTAATGTCCTTTCCCGGTAACGGATGACGTGATCAGCTGAAGAATCAGCTGCTGGGCAATAGATGGTAAGGTTTACAACTGCTTTTAGTTGGCTGCGCGTTCAGTTGCGTGGATCAGTTGCGTAGTTCAATTAAGGCTTCACGCGTTCAGTTATTATATAAACAGTTGGTTCGAGCTTTTGTCTTTTAATTTTTCAAACGCCGAAACCTAGTTTCCAACATACACTCATAGATAGACTCTTTGTATTCAGAGAATTTTGACAGACTAGTCTTCAAATTGATCTGTTCTGTTCGAATAACTTGGTTCAAGTTGTGCTGATGAATAAACACTATCAGATAGAAATAGTTGAACATCTCAATCTCTCGATTCAATTTAGCTGGTAACAATGTAGGTTGATCATCGTATTTGTAGTTTGTTTAGTTCAGTTAAATAATCTGCATTAATATGAACTTGAGTTAGATCGGTTTAGCTTGTGATAATCAAAACTTAGTTATAAATTTTGCCTCAACACTGTTTATCATTGGTTCGTAATCAATAACGTAATGTTTAACACATGGTATTTGAGAGTGTACCAGGTTCCCAAAACTTTTGTCTCAAAGGGAAGTCCTGAACCCACCTCTTGGGTTGTGAGATATCCCATGAAGTAATTTTATTGTCGTGACCTCTACAGTGTCAGCGATTTTACTTTCCCGCAGGCTTTTTTGGTCTCTTATATATGGACAAAATTTCGACTTCATGGGTCTATGATAATTTAGTTAAGCATTGTAGAGGGGAGTTTTTAGAGAAAACAACAATTTCATTGACCTTCAAAACAATGGTGATTAGATCAAGTGTTGATAAAAAGTGAAACAATCAAAATACAAGATGACGCTATTCATGTCCATCTTGCATCCGAATTTCAGAACTTATTATGTTGATCGGATCCTCGATTTTACGTGGACCTTGTGAAGAGCATATTTAGGTGATATGACTAGCATTGCGTCTTTGCACCTTGTACCTTGGGAGATTTATCAAAGTCTTTTCCAATTCATAGGTCTTCCTCGGAATTCTCATCCTTACATCTATTGCTCGGAATAAGTTGAAACTCGACCTTCTTAAAATGACTTTACGCATTTATCAACTTCATAGCCTGCTATAGGTAAGAACCCGAGGAGAGTGGCAAAACATCTTTTCCTATAGGTTTGACTATTTTTCGGGAAAAACTAACTAGTTGAGTGTTCACAAGTGGTAATTGGGCATTGTCTATTACTATTTTTCGGAATACATTGTAAAAAATTACATAGCAGATCTTGTGGAATCCAATAAGCTCTTCTTCACCAAAATTTAGATATCGCAGTTGAGATAATTAGTGCATAGTCATATTTTCCACAAGAGACCATCAAATCTTCAATGTTGAAGGATAGATCTTCCCACGATTTAGCTATTCGAAACACCAGCTGAGATGAGAAGGAAGTCATGATGGAATTTCCTATCCCAACAACTTGCGGTAGAAATTTTCTTGCACTTCCCATGTCCCCACTAGCCGGCCCCTCAATTATCATTGCATTAATGCCTATAGCGTGCAAGTCAAAGTCTCCATTATCTTCATGACGTTTATTGTCTCTCTGTTGGTTATCCACAAAGTTCCTCAGATATATCTACTTGATTATTATTATATTTCAGCTTGGAAACTGAAACAATCTTCTGTAACATGTCCTATGTCTTTGTGTAAGTGACATTACTTCTCTAATTTTTGTTGCTTATGATTTTCCTTTATTGGGTGGGGCCATAATAAGCTCCGTTGTTCGGCCACCACTAGGTCTTATGTGAAACGTCAAGTGTATATTGAAAAGAATGTGCTAGATATAGATACTTGGGTCTGTCCACTTTTCCTCTTCTTTCCTTCACTATTACTTTCTTTATTCTCTTTTTCTTGCTCCTAAAACATATGATCCAACATATTCCTCCATGTGTATGTATTTATCTGCTCTGTTAAGTAATTCTTTTAGAGTTCTCGGGATTTTTCCTTCTATTGAATCCTTAAATCTTCTATGGCGAATTTTTTGCTGCATTATTTGGCTAGCAAGTCATGGCTGACATGCGGGACCTCGTGAACTGCTCGGGTGAACCGCTGCACATACTCTCGTAGACCTT
Source organism: Primulina eburnea (assembly GCF_022965805.1). Lineage (NCBI taxonomy): Eukaryota > Viridiplantae > Streptophyta > Magnoliopsida > Lamiales > Gesneriaceae > Primulina > Primulina eburnea. Next base: position 10,290,842 of record NC_133117.1, read on the forward strand.
CTACCTTTTTCTAGTTTACGTTGAAAAATATGTGTTTTGTTTGGGAAGTTTATATTGATAGAAAATTGATGAAGGAAACGCTAAGTGAATTTCTCTAAGCTTCTTGTAGTTTTGGGAGGTATTTTGTTGAACCAAGAGAGGGCAAGAACTGAAAAAATTGTCCTGAATATCTTACAGTAAGCGGCACTACTGACATAATACAATTCGGAATTCACATAAAGTAGGTCGAGGTGATTCAAACATGTCTAGGTGATCTTGTGGATCAACATACCATTGTACTCAAAAAAGTTCTCTATGTTTAGTTCTATGGGTAGTACTTTGGCCAAGATGATAGGGGTGAAAGGACTACGTCGAGCTGGTAAAGTTTCTAGAGAGCTCTCACCCACTCTTGTAGTACGATGCTCCTGGTGGAGAGATGTTGCATGGTTATTGGCCTCGTCCTTTTGAAGTATTGTCCCTTTCCTAATATTGGTGTGTGGCACGTCATTAATACCTTTCACCTTTATTTCTTGTAGAATCATATCTATGTGATTAGAAGATAATTTGTTACCGGTTGGGCCCCTATTATCGTTGCCATGTTGTTGGGTTGTTAGATATTGAATCATTGCTTCCACTACGGCACGGGTGGTCGTCTTCTCCATCAGTACTTTCAGAGCGTTGGGATAAAGAACTCATGTTGGTGATAGGGAACGGGAGATTAACGTTCTCGGTCAGAGTTGGTGTGATGAACTGCATATGATTGCGTTTGCATTCTCAGTGACTAGGTGAGAGTTTTCCAAAGACCGCGCTAAGATGATGGAGCCAAAAAAATGCAATTGCTCGGATTACATAGATCGAAGAAGGAAGATATGATGGATCATAAAATGGTCCAGGTAGTCGTAGACAACTGGCTCACAGACGGGTCTACGTAGTCAATGTTGGATCTCGATTTTCTCTTGCGCAAAAGCAGCGAAAGTTTAAAAAAAATTTAGATCTTAACATTCAATATATTTTTGAGCACTCGTATGATTCTAATAATTAAAACATTCATAGGGAGTTTAACTTTTTTACCTTTGGTGAAAGATTCACACCGCTCCAACTATTCCGAGGTTAGCGGAGATAGCTCTTGATGAATTCCCTATGAACCTTCTTCAAATCTCATTTCTTTAATCCTTCTATCAAGTCGACGACTAGATCGTTTGTTCATCTTCCAAATAGTACTAGAATATTTGAAAGAACTTTTAACGTTGGAGATTAAAATTTGAGAGACAGCTCAACACTAAAATTAATTCAAGGTGGCCGAAATATTTGAGAGAAAAGGGAGAGCAATTTTCGAAATTGTGGTGTGTTATGGTGGCTAGGGTTATGACATCTCAACTCTGTTTTAAAAACAAGCCATGAGCTAGTTATAAAAATTAACATTAATGAGATTAATTAATTAATTGAGCTAGTCCAACTAGTTTAATTAATTAATCAAAGTCCGTTAAAAACTTTTTAGTATGTTAGACTTATACTCCTACAAGCCCATTAAACATACTTCCCACTATATTTAATTTAATATTTAATAAACTCAACTTTTGGGTTGAATAAATTAAATTCTCAAATTTTGTAAATTCAACTTCTTGAATTTATTCTCTCCAAATTTTATAGATTCATAAATTCAATTTCTTGAATTTACTATCTCATAAATTCAACTCTTTGAATTTATTTTTCTCAAAATTTAATTATCATAAATTCGATTCCTTGAATTTACTATATCATAATATAAATTCAACTTCTTGAATTTATTATTTCAACGAGAACAAATGATTCAGTGCTTGTGTGACTCTCAATGGTTCAGGGATACACCTAGTCATGTGTTCACAAATCATTGTGATTCAGAACATAATCCTTTATTTGTGCTTAACCTAATTTGTCCCATTTTATGTATCAACAATTGATAATTAGAATGTCAGAAATCATATTTCTGATTAAATCCATCAAATCATGGTAAGAGCTTCTAGTATCATCGTCCCATGATTCCCTAGGTATCACTAATAGTGCCTGTAAGAACCAATCAATTATGATTAACGTACAGTACGGTCTCTTCATCTCATATATCCCGATCGAATCTGCAACCATTTGTCCATCGAGGGTTGAATAAGAATTTGATAACTATGTGACACATATAAATAGTGGCATCGCATGTACCATTGGAGAACTCCTTCTCCAACCTACATCTCATACTCTGGCAAGAGATTCCATGTGCTATTATTTCATTAGATCACAAGGATATCGACACCCGTAGGTGAGCGATGAATTCCCGACTACAATGCACTTGCTCCTGCATGTGTCGTAACTGTACCAAATCTCGCCACCTGATGAATGTCATGGAGTCGGTAAACGAGTCAAAGCACAGCCCTAGCATATAGAGACTCAGTGTTGTTTCGGGTCGTAAGGAATAACGGTGTACAATCATAACCACGGATTTATCCTCTCAGTAAATGATAACCACTTGGAAAGTACGAGGGAGGGTTGTTCGGTATAATCATCATATAACTACCCATCTGTATGTTTGGACATCTCTATGCCCTTATCAAGAAACGCGGTACACAACATCCCAGATGCTAGTCTCGAGCTCAACGACCTTTATCCATGTTTTGGGCGGCTAAATTGACTAGGAACAAATTTAGATCATACAGTGTTTACAAATGAATTTCAACATCGAATTAAGTAATTCATTTGTATTAAAGTATGATCAAAGTCTTTATCTATGTTGTTCACATGGGTAAACAGATAAAAAAATAACAAACCACGAAATAATGAATAATATTAAAATAAATATTTTTTATTACAACTAAGTCAATAAAATCGCTAGCCAACAGTTGGCTTATAGGGCATCTACTCTAACAATCTCCCACTTGCCCTAGAGCCAACTACCCATAAACTTTAATCCCATTGCTCCGCGATGCTTCTCAAAGAATGGTTCTAGCAAGGGCTTTGTAAGTGGATCAACAACATTATCTGTAGAGAGGACTCTTTCGACTGATATATCTCATCTTCCCACAATGTTCGGGATGATGTGGAATTTCCTAAGTACATGTTTGGGTCGTTGATGAGACCTTGGTTCCTTTGCATGCATAACGGCACCAGTGTTGTCACAGCACATCGGGACTGGATCAACTCCATTAGGAATAACGCCCAACTGTTGGAGGAAATTCCTCATATAAACTGCCTCTTTGGCTGCAGCAGATGCAACAATGTATTCAGCTTCAGTGGTGGAATCCGCAACAATGTCTTTCTTGGAGCTTTTCCAAGAGACAGCCGCACCATTAAGCACGAATACAAAGCCAGATGTCGATTTTTAATCATCTACGTCACATTGAAAGCTAGAATCAGTGTAGCCTTCCAATTTCAATTCTCCACCCCCATAGACAATGAAAAAGTTCTTAGTCCTTCTTAATTACTTAAGAATATCTTTCACGACATTCAACTACATTAGACCAGGGTTCACCTGATATTTGTTTGTAACATTCAGAGCGTAAGCAACATCAGACGTGTCGATATCATACCATACATGATACTACCAATGGCTGACACATATGGAATACGTGTCATCATCTCTATCTCTTCATCAATTTTGGGACACATATCTTTAGATAGAGTAACACAATGACACCATGGTAAGTATCCTCTCTTGGACTCTTCCATAGAGAATCGCTTCAGAATGGTATCGATATAAATGTCTTGGGTGAGTCCCAGCATCCTCTTTGATCTATCTCTATAGATTTATATTCTCAATACATAGGATGCTTCACACATGTCTTTCATGGAGAATTTACTTTCTAACCATACTTTAGTTGATTGCAGTAATCCTACATCATTCCCAATGAGTAGGATGTCATCCACATAAAGTACTAGGAATGTCACTGCACACCCACTAACTTTCTTGTACAAGCATGGTTCCTCAAGATTCTTAGCAAAACAAAATTCTTTGATAGTGCTATCAAATATGAGGTTCCAACTCCTTGACGCCTACTTGAGACCATATATTGATCTCTGAAGTTTGCATACCTTATGCTCACTTCCTACTGATGTGTATCCCTCAGGTTGAGACATATAAATTTCTTCTTTGATGTCTCCATTGAGGAATGCAGTTTTTATATCCATTTGCCATATCTCATAGTCATACCATGCTGCTATGGCTAGTAGTATTCTAATGGAGTTAAACATAGCAACTGGTTAAAACGTTTCCTCATAGTCAATTCCTTGCCTTTGAGCATAACTTTTTGCAATCAGTCTTTCTTTGAAGGTCAATACCTTCCCATCCGCCCAAGCTTTCTTTTTTAGATCCATTTGCATCCTATGAGGATGATTACCTCAGGTGGATCCACCAATGTCCAAACTTGGTATTGAATACATAAAGTCCATTTCAGACTGCATGGCTTCAAGCCATTTAGTTGAATCAATAACAAATATTGATTCTTTGAAATTCATTGGATCACATCCAACACAAGCCTTATCATGGCTTTGTTCATGAAGAAGCGTATATCTTGCAGGTGGTCTAATAACCCTATCCGACCTTCTAAGAGCTTGTACTTCAACTACTGGTTGTTGGGGATTAGGTTCAACTTCTATAGTTGAGCGAGTATCTTGAATTTATTCAAGTTGTATCATCTTTCATTTTTAATCTAATAGAAATTCCTTTTCCAAAATAATGAAATATCTTGAAACAAACATTTTTGCTTCATCGAGACGATAAAATAATATCCAACCGAATTCTTTGGATATCCTACAGAGTAGCACAAAGTGGATCTACTATTCAATTTGTCTCCAACTATCTGCTTAACATAAGCAGTGCATCCCCAGTATGGAAATAATTCAACAACAATGCCGCAGTTTCAAGCGCAAAGCCCCAAAACGATGTAGGCAATTCAGTGAATCCCTTCATAGATCAAACCATGTCCATAAAGGTTAGATTTCGACGTTCAGTAACACCATTCAATTGTGGTGTTGCTGGTGGAGTCCACTGTGAGAGAATCTCATTCTCTTTTAAATAACCAAAAAATTCAGCACTCATTTGTGAAGACCCAAAATTTTACTATACAAAGAGACAAAGTACCAAGTTGATTTTTGTTTTGCATTGAAGATGAATTATGGCATGGAGGAGAATAAATTACATCAACCTTTGTCATGGAGAGAGAAGAACTAAAGTCACATTGGTGATTAATGCCATAAAACATGCAACCTTCGGTATGGATGGGGAATGCCTAAAGTCACATTGGTGATTAATGCCATAAACCATGCAACCTTTGATATGGAGGCGAAAGGCCTAAAGTCACATTGGTGACTGTAAATAGTGGCATAAGAATGAGTGAAATCACGCCAAAATAACGTCAAAATTTTTCTCCAAAACTTGCAATTTTGGAGTACCAAAAATTCAATTTCAGAAAGTTTTTCTCATTGTTTTACAAGTTCAAATCTGATCCCACCGTTTAGAACATACCTACACGTGTTTGAAGAAACATATCCAAAATTCAGATCGATCCAACGGTTCAATTAGGCACAAACAGTTTTGCAAGGTGACTGGTTTTTCAGTGTCAAGCTCCAACTTGTTCATTCCAAGATTTTTGGAACAATCTTTCAGGTAAGTGAGTTTATATGTTTTAAAGATTATGTATGTTTTAAAATTCGATCGTATACTGCATGGTGTGAATAAGTGTAGATTTTGAAAATCAATAAGTTACTTCAAATCGTTTCGTTTCGTTTGTTTGTTCGTTTATGCTTCTCCATTTCGTTCTATGTTGGTGTCATTCTGTTCGAACCAATTTATCCCCGAATGATAATTTATTTGTTTGAATATGATAATGTTGCATCGGGAAATCCTGTGAGGGAAAAGGCCTCAGAGGGAATCCATTTACAGGAGAAGGCCCCAGAAGGAGCCCAAGATCAAGGATAGCTCATGATCATTATAATCTGTTTGTCTAATAAGTTCTGTTCTGAAATGTTCTGATTCGAAATTCTGATTGTTCTAAATCTGATTTCTGTTCATCCAACTCTGAAACTCTGATTTGTTCAATGATTAACTTATGTTCATCCAACTCTGATATACTATGTTATGTAAAAGAAGAAGGTTTTAAAAGTATTATGTATCAAATGTTTTCTGGTATTCAATCGGCCCTACTTGCTGAGTGTTTCCCAAACGCTCACCCCCTTACGTACCTCCCCAGATGAGAATGAAGAACAGGTAGAAGAAAAGGAGCAGGAGCAGTTCTGGGGCTGGTAAAGCATTAGAATGAAATAATTCAAGTTCTGGATATTCAAGTCCATTAGTGTTTCTTTGTCTTTCTTAGTAATGTTTGTACTTTTCTCTTCCGCAACCTCTGTATTTTTCTTCATTTGTAAAGACAATGGAAAATTTATGAAATATACTGGTATTTGGCTATTTCCACGAGACTTATTGTTATTTGATTAACAATTCCGGATGTCACCGACGCCGCGGTCTCAGAGCGTGACATTTAAGTGGTATCAGAGCTGCCAAGTTCATAATCGGGCTGGGAGTTTGATAGACAAAATTTGAAGAAGTCAAATTTTGTTAAATGCCCATGCCTTTTTATCCAAATTATTCTGATATATCATACTCGTCTCTGTTAGTTTAAATCGTCAAACTCAAGCTTTCTCCATAGTTGGATGGCTTATTCTTCCGCATAGAATATCGAAACTCAATCTTGTCGCTGCTTTCATTTTATGTGAAACTACCACTTCTTTTCACTTGAGAAAAATCCAACGAAATTTTTTTTCGACCCAATTATTTTTCCAATGTTGATTTTTGCCTTTACTTTGATTCTAAATCGTTTCATTCGATTTCTCTAGGAAATGATAGGAAGACCACCAAGAAACAATCGTAACCCATGAAGAGCCAATCAGGATGATGAAGAGAATCTACCTCCATCACCACCCGGAGATAACATTAGTCAAGGAGACATGATGGCAATTGCCACCATTGTGCCCGCGACGCTACAAGGGATGTTTGAACCCAAACGCCAACAATTTCATTCAGCAACCACCAGAACCCCAGCCATGTGGTATTAAGTACCACTATGAATCTGATATGAATCCACGAACGTAAGAATAGCAAACACAATTGATTTAGAATCACGCCTTCAATTCAAAAACGAACAAGGAATCGTTGTTGTTGTCCCGACCTTTTTGAATCAAGTATTACGTGACCTTCATCCCTAAACTACGTGGTTTAGTAATAAACAATCACAAAAAAAAAACAATCACAACTCAATCGAACCTTCAAAGAACTCGTCTTTGACAATCCGCGTATGACACGATCGACAAACACCACAAATTTAAAACTTTGATAAGTTTGATTTTGAAACAAAGCTAAAGCCTTGAATATTTTTTGAGAGAAAACTAAAAAATTTGATAAACTATCAATAATAATATCTGAATTGTGTGTCAAATTTCTTCCATAATATATTTACATATCAAAAGGATATCAAATCTAGTTGCCAAAATAATTAAACTCTAAACTAGGAAAGTCCCTAATTCTGAAATTGCGCCGCGCTCATATACCCGCGCATATGCACGGAAGTTACTGTCTTCGGGTTTACGCTGCGCGCATATGCCGCCCTATACCGCACATATGCGCGGAAGTCTCTGTTCCGTGTGTTTGGGTTGAGCGCATATGCACGCCCAATACTCACGCATATGCGCGGGAGTCACTGTCCCCTGAATTTTAAAATCCTTCGTCCAAGCATATGCTTGGTTGCTCAACACTACTTCATTATATTCTTCTTGCAACTCCTTCAAAAGGTTGAACATGTTTGATTCTTCATTATTAATCACAATCACGCTTGAAAGTCCGAGGCAACACTGTGTCTTAAATCTCCTTCCAACCATTAGCACGCCACGCCCGTTCAGGTTCATATCATACTCCACTTGTTCAAAAAGATTTGTCCTCAAATCTTGTCTATCTACGCAAAAATGAAGCACGTCAGTTATAAAAAGAATTAAATTATCAACATGCTTACCTTTCAACTCAAGTTTGTAGGTGCTATCTTTTTCTCGCTCCATCAGCACTGGAAGTCCCAACATCACTGTTGTCTTTCCTATAAACTCATTAACTTCATCACATGCAAAATAGCTAAGGACACCATATGATAAAATATCATTAAGTATGACAAATATCAAATTCATCCCCTTCTTAGATCTAGTTAACACCAAGGTTAAATCCATACACATGTAAGATCATAGCTCTCTAGAAATAAGATATAAATGATGCATGACATATGAATACACTTGACATGTCATTCTTTTGTATGCAATGCATGTATCACAATCACACTCAACATGTCGCTTCATATGCAACCAACACAAATAATCATGTATTATATCAATGATAAAGTCGAAACAATATGCCTCATTAGCACGTAACTAATCTTACCTCACGATGATTGCTCTCAACATCATATGGATTACCCATTGCATTTTTATATCATCAACATTTGCTCGCCTCCTCACCACGACGTCATCATAAACCTGCAAAGTTGAAATAATAATGCTCGGGATTTAACCGGCTATATAATCACAATGAGAATAAACCACTTTGTACAAAGGTACATGAAATGGCTTATCCAAGAATAAACAACTCTCTAACTTACTCTTTTGGGCCATCAAATTATTTTTTTTTCTTTTCTTTCGCATATTTTCCTTTCTCTTTTTCTTTTCTCTCATCATTTTCTTCTATTTTTCTTTCTATGGTCATCTCACTCTTTTGTTCACTCTTTCTTTCGACCATATCTTTTTCTTTTTCTAAGGTCATCTCACCTTTTTTAACGCTCTTTTTTTCGGCCTCATCTCTTTTTCTTTTCTTTAATTGGTCTTCCAATATTTGTTTTGGGGACAAGAGAACTAATAAAATCGGTTCTTTGTTTAGGACAAATGAGTACCTATTCTTGAAACCTTCACGTGTCACTTTCCTATCGTATTGCCAAGTTCTACCCAATAAGATATGACAAGCATGCATTGGCACCACATCACACAATACCTCATCAACATACTTAGCAATAGAAAAGGAAACCAAAACTTGCTTGTTTACTTTTACTTCTGCACAGTCATTCAACCATTGTAGCCTATATGGTTGAGGATGTTTAAAGCAGGAGATTCAACTTATCTACGATCTCACAACTAGCTACATTGGTACAACTCTCTCCATGTATAATAACATTGCAAACCTTTTCGTTTACAAAGCATCTAGTATGGAACAAATTCCCTCTTTGATTGGTCTCCGCCTCCTTGACTTGAGCACTCATGATACGTCTAGTCACCAACGCTTCACCTACCACCGCTGCATATCCCTCAACTGGATCCTCCAACTCAGGCATGTTATCATCATCACCAACATAATCACAATCACTTTGAGATTCATAATCTCCATAAGTATTCATTATCATTACCCTCTTATTAGGACATTGGCTAGCGATATGGCCAACTCCTTGACACCTAAAACACTTGATATCTCTAGAAAGATTTATAGGAGTTTCAGATTTACCTTGCACTCCTTGTTTAGGTGTATTTTGCTTAACTTCCGCTTTGGGCTTGACCACCATCGTACTGCTTTCACGTGTAATGTTGGATTGCCAAGACGTTGATGCACTCTTCACTAGGGTTTGTTGCTCCACCTTTATGGCCATTTGCATCATCTCGTCTAAATCCAAGTAGTGCCTAAGCTCCACTTGATCTTGAATTTCCATGTTTAAGCCACAAAGAAAACGTGTCATTGTTGCCTCAATATCCTCCTATATATTGGTCCTAATAATGACTACTTCTAATTCCTTATAGTAGTCCTCAACACTTCTCGTACCTTGCTTCTAGTTTTGCAACTTTTTAAACATCTCCATATAGTAATGGTTGGGCACAAACCTATTCCTCATGACTCTTTTCATCTCATCCCAAGTATCAACGGGTCTCTCATTATATCTCCTCCTAGTGGTCACTAGTTGATCCCACCAAATGAGAGCATAGTCTAGAAAATCAACCACCGCTAACCTAACCTTCTTTTGTTCGAAGTAGTGATGACATTCAAACACAAACTCTACCCACTTTTCCGATTTTAAGTATGCCTCTGGGTCAGATTTCCCATGGAATGATGGAATTTTCATCTTAATACTACCCATATTACCATCCTCCCTATTCCCATCATTGTACCTACCCTGTTCGGCTTCTCTTTTTCCTCTTCCAAATCCTCTACCTCGTCTGTTCATACCTCAATTCTCATTTTGGCTCTCCTCGTCTCCTCCCACATCATATTCCTCATCTTCTTCTCCTCTACCCAAATCCTTAGGCTTAGATTTATCTCCACTAATACTAACTTCAAGCCTAGTCATCCTCTCATGTAACGTCTCCAATTCAACCCTCATCATCCTAGTGAAATGCCCAAACAACGCCTCTATTTGAGCCTTAGATAACCCTTGGTTCGAATTATCTCCTACCTCCCTCTCCATTTTACTTTTGGACTCGTACTTGCATGAAAACATTAGTAGAAATAAAAGATATTCCTCAACCAAATTCTCACGTTCACTCCAAAGAAAATCCGCTCGTCTCTCATCTCTATTTTTTTTCTCTCACAACAAATACTCACCGGTCACTCAAAAGAAATAACGCTCGCACTCAAGTATTGTCACTCGAATTTGATAGTTCTCTCAAAAGTGTGCTCAAGCTTCGTATTTGGATATATCAAACAATCAAGTTCAACTTGTGAACAAGTGTTATAGACAAGCAATTTGAATTTATATGAATTTTTTTTTTACTCTGAGAGATAATTGAATATGACTCTCCAAAGGAAATAGAACAAAATATCAAAAAGAAATAATGGTGAATTTTCGGATTCTTTGTATTTTTTTTTGGCTGAATGCTACTCGAAAATCCCCCCAAAAAAAGAATCACAAAATTTCAAGAATCGCAGATTAACGAAAAAGACGAAGAACGATAGAACAAAAACAGGTCTAGAAACGAACGAAGAAATAACACGGATCCGAAAATTTAAGAACGAGATAAACTTGCTTGAATTCAATGAACCTAAGCCTTGATACAAATGATATGAATCCACGAACGTAAGAATAGCAAACACGATTGATTTAGAATCGCGCCCTCAATTCAATAACGAACAAGGAATCGTTGTTCTTGTCCCGACCTTTTTGAATCAAGTATTACGTGACGTTCACTACGTGGTTTAGTAATAAACAATCACAAAAGAAACAATCGCAACTGAATCAAACCTTCAAAGAACTCGTCTTTGACAATCCGCGTAATAAACGATCGAAAAACTCCACAGAGTTAAAACTTTGATAAGTTTGATTTTGAAACAAAGCTAAATCCTTGAAAATTTTTTGAGAGAAAACTCAAAAGTTTGATAAACTATCAATAATTAAATATGAATTGTGTGTCAAATTTCGTCCATAATATCTTTACATATAAAAAGGTTATCAAATCTATTTGCCAAAATAATTAAACTCTAAACTAGGAAAGTCCCTAATTCTGAAATTGCGCCGCATGCATATGCGCGGAAGTCTCTGTTCCGCGTGTTTGCGCCGTGCGCATATGCGCGCCCAATACTCGTGCATATGCGCGGGAGTCACTGTCCCCTGAATTTGAAAATCCTTCGTCCACGCATATGTTTGGTTGCTCAACACGACTTCATTATATTCTTCTTGTAACTCCTTCAAAAGGTTGAACATGTTTGATTCTTCATTATTAATCACAATCACACTTGAAAGTCTGAGGCAACACTGCGTCTTAAATCTCCTTGCAACCATTAGCATGCCATGCCCGTTCAGGTTCATATCAGAATCCCTCCGAAGAAACCGAGTCCCAACCTTGGGAATCCCAATCCGGAAGTTGGCCACAACTGGCTCAAAATTGTAGAAAGCCAACTTCATTTGCTGGAAGTGCCCGAAGAACTCAAGGTAGAAGTTGTGATAACATTTCTTGAGGAAATAGCATGCAAATGGTGGGAGACTATTTCGCCAACTATGGCTGAGGATGGACCAATTACATGGCAGACATTTAGAAGGGAATTCCTGAAGCAGTATTATCCGGTGGAATTCCGTTTGCAAAAGCTGAGTGAATTTGTAAGCTTTAAGAAAACTTCAGACATGATGGTGATTGAGTACACCTCCAAGTTCAATGACCTCGGAACGTACGTTCCAACCATAATGGCAGATGAGACCCTAAAGATGCATCGTTTCAAGAAAGGGCTGGACAGTCGAATAAAGTCATTCTAGCTGTATTCAAACCAACCAGTTTTGCTGATTTTATGGGAGAAGCTATGAGTGCTAAGAGTGACATCAAGCGCAGAGAATAAAGGGCAAGCACAAACGCTTCTTTTCTGGTCAGTCATCCCAGGGTGGGCAGAACTTTACAAGGCCCAACCATGCAAGTGGACCATCAAGAGGAACTTTCAGCAACCCTACCAAAAGAGAAATCCGAAATTTCCCTAGCTGAAACATGCGACACTTGGGAGAATGTTACAAGAAAACTGGTGCCTGTTTCAAGTGTGGAAAGTTAGGTCATCGGATTGCTAACTGTCCGGAGAACCAGGAGAAATGGGTTAAACCAAATGCAGAAAATCACAAGCCAAGGGAGAACAAGCCCAATGCCAGGGTCTTCGCCATAAACCAATAGAAAGAAGATAATGCAAACGATGTGGTAGCACGTGCCATTCTAATCAATAAAATGCTTGCTTATGTGCTGTTTGACTGTGGTGCTACCCATTCGTTTGTATCAAAAAGGTTTGCTAAGAAACTGAAACTAGAAGGAGAAACTTTTAGTGAACCATTAAGAGTAGCAACGAATGCTTGCAAAACATTTGAAACCTATAAGGTACATCGTAACTGCAAAATTTGTATCAATAATCAAATCTTCAAGGCAGAACTGATTCAACTAAATATGGCCGAGTTCGAGGCAATCCTAGGAATGGATTGGTTGGCTAAGAGTCATGCCTTGGTTGATTACCAGAAGAAGAGTGTCAAACTGCAGACTCCAAACCATGAGGAGATCATATACCATGCTAGATCTAAAGAGCAAAAATCTCTTCTATTTGCATCCCAAACTTGGAAAGCCATGAAAATTAGTGAAGAAATTTACCTAGCAATGATCAAGAATTTTCTGACGTCTTCCTTGAAGAATTGCCTAGAATGATTTCTGACCGTGAAGTGGAGTTTGAGATCAACTTGATTCATGGGGCTGCACCAATCTCAAAAGCACCATACAGAATTGTCCTAGCAGAATTAAAGAAACTCAAGGACCAACTCCAAAAGCTGTTGGATAAAAAGCAAATTAGACTCAATGCATCTCCGTGCGGAGCTCCTGTACTATTTGTGAAAAAGAAAGACGGGAGTATGAGATTATGTATCGACTATAGAGAGTTGAATAAGATTACAATTAAGAATAAATACCCTCTCCCGAGAATAGATAACCTTTTCGACCAATTGAAAGGAGCCAAGGTCTTTTCAAAACTCGATCTGAGGTCAGGATACCATCAACTGAAGGTCAAAGCAGAAGATATTCCTAAAACAGCCTTCAAGACGAGATACGACCAATACGAGTTTACGTTAATGTCGTTTGGACTGACCAATGCTCCAGCAACATTCATGGACCTCATGAATAGAGTCTTCAAACCTTACCTCGATAAGTTTGTGGTCGTATTCATAGACGAAATCCTCGTGTACTAAAAAAGTAAGAAAGATCACGAGGAACATCTTCGCCTCACTCTAGAGACACTCAGAGAAAAAAAACTGTATGCCAAATTTAAGAAATATGAATTTTGGCTAACAAGTGTCACCTTCTTGGGACACATAATTTTTGAACTAGGTGTTTCAGTGGACCCCAAGAAAATAGAGGCAATTGTGGACTGGCCTCGACCAAAATCAGTAACTGAAATTCGAAGCTTTCTGGGTTTAGCTGGATATTATAGGAAATTTGTTGAAGGATTTTCTTCAATAGCCATACCCCTCACCAAACTCACACGGAAAAACTCTAGATTCATTTGGAGCGAAGAATGCGAGAAGAGTTTTCATATTCTTAAAAGAAAACTTTCATCTACACCAGTGCTAGTACTCCCCGAATATTGCAAGAACTTCACCATATATAGTGATGCATCAAAGGAGGATTAGGGTGTGTACTTATGCAGGAAGGTCAGGTAATTGCCTACGCATCAAGGCAATTAAAACCTTATGAGCAAAATTACCAACTCATGATTTTGAGTTAGCAGCCATCGTATTTGAACTAAAATATGGAGACAACATCTATATTGTGCTAAATGCGAGATATTCACCGATCATCAAAGCCTCAAATACTTATTCACTCAAAAGGAATTAAACATGAGGCAGAGATGGTGGATTGAACTCTTGAAGGATTATGATTTATCAATCAGTTACCATCCGGGTAAGAAAACAAGGTAGCAGATGCCTTGAGCCGAAGAGACGTAGGAAAAGTAAATTTATCGGCTGTTTCAGCTCAACCGTGCCTTCAAGAAACCATCAAGTTGAAAAAAAAACATGATCCTTCCATAGCAAAAATTAAGGAGCAACTTCAAGAAGGAAAAGCTCAAGAATTCCAAACTGATGAGAGATGCGTCATGTGGATGAAAGGACGTTTGTGTGTACCAGACCTCGATGAGATAAGACGAGAAGTAATGTGAGTCACACAAGTCAAAGTTCTCAATTCACCCTGGGAGAACCAAAATGTATCGAGACTTGAAATAGAATTACTGGTGGAATGGAATGAAGAAGGACGTAGCTGACTTTGTCGCTAAATGCCAAATTTGTCAACAGGTCAAAGCCTAACATCAACGCCCTGGAGGACTCCTACAACCCCTAGAGATCCCAACATGGAAGTGAGAGCACCTTCCATGGACTTTGTGGTGGGATTACGAAAGTCATGATAAAACCATGATGGGATCTGGGTCATCATCGACCGACTGACCAAATCGGCACACTTTTTACCGGTGTGAATGAACTAGAACCTAGATAAACTAGCCACCTTGTACATGGACAGCATAGTAAGATTACAAGGAGTTTCAGCAAGTATACTATCTGATAGGGATCCAAGATTCGTGTCTCGATTTTGGAAAAGTCTCCAAGAAGCCATGGGAACCAAAGTCACCCTTTGCATGGCCTATCACCCGCAAACATATGGCCAAACCGAAAGAACTATTCAAACCTTAGAGGACATGTTAAGGGCATGTGCTCTAGATTTCAAAAGAAATTGGAATGAGCATCTACCTCTCATAGAGTTCGCATACAATAAAAACTACAACAGTAGCATAGAGATGGCCCCTTATGAAGCGCTATATGGAACAAAATGTAGATCGCCCCTATACTGGGACGAAATTTGGGAGAAAGCCATCACCAGGCCTGAACTAGTACAGATCACGGTTGAGAAGGTAATTATCATCAGGGAGAAACTCAAAGCGGCTCAGGACTGACAAAAAAGCTGGGCTGACATGAAGAGAAGGCCGTTGGAGTTTTAAGTCGGAGAGAAGACCTATGTCAAGGTTTCACCTATGAAGGGAGTGGTCCGCTTCAGCAAATCAAAAAAATTGAACCCAAGATACGTTGGACCCTTCGAAATTCTGGAAAGAATCAGAACCCTAGCTTATCGGCTAGCCTTGATGCCTGAACTGTCACGAATTCATAACTTCTTCCACGTTTCACAACTAAGTAGATACATTCCTAACTCGAGTCATATTCTCGAGGTTGCACCACTTCTACTCGACGACAACCTGAATGAAGAATTGAAATATGAAGAAGTCCATATCCGTATAGTGGACACTAAAGAACAAGTGCTACATCACCGCACCATCCCGTACGTAAAAATACAATGGTCAAACCATATTGAATGGGAATCAACATGGGAACTAGAGGAGAAGATGCGCAGCCTTTATCCCTACCTTTTCAAATACCAAGCTAATTCAAGTTTTGTGGGGACCCGGACGCTAATCATAATCATAATCGTCATTGAGACTAATTAATCAATTATAAAACAGGGTCTAAATTTTTATTTTTTTTAAATGCGGAACGTAGTGAAATCAAGCTAAGATACAACTCAGTATAAAATAAAAGTACAAGTCCTGTACCAGTCTACAAATCAGTACAAACTAAGGTTTAACAACTACTATCAAGTGTTCGACCCTATATCTAATCCAAGTCCGGAGCCTCCACTCTAATCACGATCTCTCCTAATCTCCTGGACCCTGAACCTCTCACACCTGTTGTCAAGTACACATACAAACAAGACAACAGCCGGATAACTCCGGTGAGAATAAATCCCAGTATAAATCAAAGAACATACAGTTATATGTTCAATACACAGCATGAAACAAATAACAGTAATACATATCAAAATCAGGAATGTAAACAATATCAATCTGTCGACAACACTCGTGACTCCACGATTCAGACTAGACTCAATCCTAGCCTAGAGATCCCGGTGTCCCAGATGTGGCATTCCTATATCGACAAACAGTAATAGAAAAGACTCCAGTTCTATCAAAGTCGATATAACCAAACATCCAGTGTCCTAGACGCATCCGTCATAGACTATGGTCTATCACCATATCTTGTGACATCGTGCAATGTACCCGTGGTTACCTGCCACTATCAAGTACTTCTGTCACAAGATTACTCGTCTAATGCATGCTCCTATAACTCCATAGAACAAGCATTTAAATCAAATCATTAAATACAATGATAAACAAATAATAAGTATGTGATTTAGGGAAACTCAAGTACATCCTACTTGAGTCGATGTCCCAATACACATTGACTTATACCTTTCTTTCCTCGGTTTCTGGCTCAATCGAAGTCCTGAATTCACAGTCTGTCTGGCAATGACAATATCAATAATCTCATGTCAATATACCTTTCAAATTAATAACAATCTGATCAATTTGGATTTAATTCAAAATCAACGGCATAACGGTAAAATCTCAGTATCCCCGTCAATACCAAATCAACAGACATCAATTACAATTCATAACTTATATGCATTACAATCTGTAATTTAATCACAATTCAAATCTGTCCGGTATAATTCAATATACCCTAAAAATTCATAACAATTCCATAATCAGTCTGTTTCTCAATCTGACTTCGATTCTACGATGTCTAATATGTCAAGAACATCATATATGGATTCCATTCAATTTTGACAACCTCATAATTTCAAAGCATGTCAAAACGTAGTAAAACTTACGTCAAGTTGTAGTCTACGTTGCTAGGAACTCGGTACCGAAGTCGGATTACAATTCAGACGGACGGATTGATCGCAAATCGAATTCTAAAATCAAAGATCAAAAGTTTCCTCTAAATTTCGATTTTCCTTCCTCTGAATACGGTTTGCGTGTATATATATATATATATATATATATATATATATATATATATATATATAAATATATATATATATATACCAACATACAAGCACAGGACGAGTGGCTCAACCTTTATAGCACACGTCTCGCGCATATGCGCGGCCACTTTCCGCGCATATGCGCGAGACATTCTGTCTCGGCGCCTAGCTTCACGGGGACTCGCGCATATGCGCGACACTCTTCCGCGCATATGCGCGAGGATTTCTTCACAACTCTCGGGTTGTGTCGCGCATATGCGCGGATACACGCCGCGCATATGCGCGAGGCCTACTGTCTGCTTGGCTCATGTGCGCGCGTTCTGTCGCGCATGTGCGCCGATGCTACTGTCCTCGCACATACATTTCCACACGTATTCTTATTTCGTGTCCCGATTAATCCTCTCATAATCATATCAAATTATAATTCAATAATTACAGATTATTAGGATTAAATTTCCGGGCATTACATTTCTCCCCCCCTAAGATACGATTTCGTCCTCGAAATCACAGGCATTTTATTCGTATTAACAAGGAGGATATATACAAGAACTGTATAAGAAAATTTACATCAGTGAAATAATGCTGGGAATTCTTGTCTCATATCAGACTCAGTCTCCCAAGTAGCTTCTTCGATACCATGGCGAGTCCATTGAACTTTCACAAGAGGAATCATCTTTGTTCTGAGATGTTTTTCTTTACGATCGATAATCCGAATCGGTTTCTCGACATAACTTAATGTCTCGTCCAGTTCGGTCTCGTCTGGTTGAATCACATGAGAATCATCAGGGAGATATTTCCGCAGCATCGATACATGAAAGACATCATGTATTCCAGATAAAGAAGGCGACAATGCTAGTCGGTAGGCACGATCTCCTATCTTCTCGAGAATCTCATACGGACCGACGTATCGTGGAGACAACTTCCCTTTCTTTCCAAATCGGACAACACCCCTGAAAGGTGAAATCTTCAGGAACACTCGGTCTCCTGCCTCAAATACCAACGGTCTACGTCGAAGGTTGGCATATTTGGCTTGTCTGTCCTGGGCTGCCTTCATTTTCTTCTGAATCGATTTCACTTTTTCAGTCATATCTCTGATCATATCAGGTCCAGTCTCAGGAACTTCAGAGATATCATCCCAATAAAGAGGCGATCGACACTTCTTTCCGTACAAAGCTTCAAATGGTGCCATTTCAATACTCGTTTGATAGCTATTGTTGTACGAAAATTCACAAAGAGGTAATGCATCTTGCCAATTAATGCTAAAATCAAGCACTACTGCTCTCAGCATATCTTCCAATGTCTGAATTGTCCGTTCTGACTGTCCGTCAGTCTGTGGATGATATGCGGTACTAAGATGCAATTTCGTACCTAGAGCTTGCTGCAAACTTTGCCAAAAGTGCGATGTAAACCGAGGATCACGGTCTGAAACAATTGACTTCGGCACTCCGTGCAGTCTAACCACTTCCCGGACATATATATCGGCCATCTGATCATATCTATATGTCATCTCGTATGGAATAAAACATGCGGATTTGGTCAATCGATCAATCACGACCCAAATCGCATCATAACCTCGGGAGGATCTCGGTAATTGTGTCACAAAATCCATGGAAATGTGATCCCATTTCCATTCAGGAATAGACAAACTCTGCAACAATCCTCTTGGTTTCTTCCTCTCAGCTTTCACCTGTTGGCAATTGAGACACTTTGATACAAATGTAGCAATGTCCGCTTTAATTGGTTTCCACCAATACTGTGTCTTTAAATCATTATATATTTTCCTGCCACCAGGATGAATGCTAAATCGACTGTTGTGCGCTTCTGTCAGTATCTGCTGTCTCAAATTCGAAACATTCGGCACCACAAGACGATTATTCACATACAAAATACCATTTTGAACCTGATATTTCGATCGATGTCCAGCTCTAACCATAGCAATCGACTTCTGTATATTCTGATCACCTTTCTGAGCCGCTTTAATCCTCACAATCAGCTCCGGTTCCGCTTGAATAGTATATAATCTCATTGGTCTCTTATCTGTCTCAAATACTAGTCCAGACAAACAGCAGTCCTCAATCAAATTCGAGACTCCCATAGTCGATAAGGATAGAGAACATACCTTTCGACTTAGTGCATCTGCTGCTGCATCAAAATCTTTCAATAAATCCAGCCATCTCCGCTGTCTCATATTCAATTCTGACTGTGAAAAGAGATATTTCAAACTTTTATGATCAGAATAAATCTCGAACTTCTCACCGTACAAATAGTGTCGCCATATTTTCAACGCAAAGACTATGGCTGCCAATTCAAGATCATGAATTGGATATCGAGATTCATGGGGTTTCAGTTGTCTTGAGGCATAAGCGATCACATGCCCTCGCTGCATCAAAACACAACCCAATCCTCTGTGAGATGCATCACAATAAACAACAAAATCACCAGTACCTGACGGGATAGTCAACATCGGTGCACTCGTTAATCGCTTTTTCAATTCGAGGAAACTGGTCTCACATTCCTCAGACCAAACAGATGGAGCATTTTTCTGAGTTAACTGCGTAATCGGTTTGGCAATGCTTCGAGAAATCTTTAATAAATCGGCGATAATATCCTGCCAAACCCATAAAGCTGCGAATCTCTGGCATAGATGTCGGTCTCGGCCAAGAAATCACTACCTCAACCTTGCTGGGATCAACATGATATCCCGTCTCCTGATATAATATGTACCCAGAAATATCACCTGTTTTAACCAGAACTTGCATTTCGACAGTTTAGCATACAGTTTCTCCGTCCTCAAAGTTCGCAACACATCCTCAGATGATTAGCATGTTCAATCATATTCTTTGAATAAATCAATATATCATCAATGAATATGATAACAAAATCATCCAAGTATTTCTGGAAAACGCGGTTCATCAATCCCATAAATACCGCTGGTGCATTCGTCAAACCAAATGGCATGACAATAAATTCATAGTGTCCATACCTGGTTCTGAATGCAGTCTTAGAGATATCAGAGTCCCTGACTCTCAATTGATAGTATCCAGATCTCAAGTCGATCTTGGAATACACCGAAGAACCCTGCAACTGATCAAATAAATCATCAATACGAGGCAATAGATATTTATTTTTTACCGTTGCCTTGTTCAGTTGTCGGTAATCTATACAAAGTCTCATCGACCCATCCTTCTTTCTCACGAACAGTACTGGAGCACCCCAAGGAGAAACACTCGGTCTGATATACCCCTTGGCCAGTAAATCCTCCAACTGTTCTTTCAATTCTTTTAATTCGATCGGTGCCATCCTGTAAGGAGCCCTCGAGATCGGAACTGTTCCTGGCATCAACTCGATGCTGAAGTCTATTTCTCGAATCGGAGGTAATCCAGGAATCTCATCCGGAAAGAAATCAGCAAACTCACACACCACCGGCAAGTCCGCCAATGATGGGCTCGATTTCAGTAAATCAACTGAATATACCAGGAATCCATCCGCTCCTCTCTGCAATAATCGTGTCATATTCATTGCAGATATCAAAGGAATTCTGGCTCGAGAACCCTTACCGTAAAATTTCCACTCCTCAGCCATCTCAGGTCTGAATCTCACTATCTTGTGGAAACAATCGACTGTAGCCCTGTACTTGGTCAATGTATCAATACCGATAATACAATCAAAGTCAGATATCCCAAGCACAATACAGTCCAACTCAATCTTATGCCCATCACACTGCAGTGTACAAGATTTCACAGACTTCACTGATATCAAACCTGTCCCTAACGGGGAGGAAACCGACACTACCGCAGATAATGACTCAATAGGTAATGCATGACTCAATGCAAACCTCTCAGAAATAAATGTATGTGATGCACCAGTATCAATCAATACGTACGCAGGATAACCAGAAATAAAACAGTTACCTGCTACAACGTCATCAGGTGCATCCTGTGCCTGCTCCTCGGTCAGAGCAAACACTCGGGCCTGCTGTCTCGGAGGCTGGCTCACTGTCTGGCTCCCTCCTGGCCTCTGCTGTGACTGGGTAGACGGTGCTGGCTGAAAAGAATGAACAGTAGATGGTCGTCTACCTGCCTGAGCCGCTGATCCAGATGACTCAGCTGCCTGGAATCCCTGGGCACCTCTCTGGGGACACACTCGAGCAAAGTGTCCCTGTTGCTTGCAAATACGGCGGCTGCCAAACACTCCTCGGCACTGCTCAGTGGGATGCTTCCCTCCACAAGTATTGCAAATAGGTCCGGTATAGCTCTGGCTCTGTCGAGGACTCCCAGAACTAGAAGAACTGCTCCCTGACTTCTTGAACTACTTTCCTCTCGTCTTCAAGAAGTCCTTCTTTCCGCCACTACTGCTGCCACCTTCAAATCGAGGAAGTGGTTGCTGTAATCCCGGTGCTGGAAGCATAAACGAAGCTCCTCTCTGTCTCATCAGACCGGCTTCGGCTCCTTTGGCTCTATTCAAAGCATCGGTAAAGTTGTTCGGTCTTCCCGTGTTCACCAACGTAAATATTTCCGGATTCAGGCCGTTAATGAACTGATCCGCCACAGCCTCGTCGTGATCCGCCACATGTGGAGCAAAGTGCAACAGTGAAGAAAACTTGGCCACGTATTCCTCGATGTTAAGTTGGCCCTGTCTCAAGTTCGCAAACTCGGCTCCCTTGTCCTTACTGTATGACACTGGAAAGAACCTCTGATAGAATTCAGTTCTAAATACACTCCAGGTAATAATCGTACCTCGGTGTTCCAATGTCATTTTTGTGTTGATCCACCAATTCTTGGCAATGTCATGCAATTGGTGTCCTATTAGTTTCACCCTCTTCTCATCAGTATATTCCAACGAATCAAAAATCATTTCAATATCATCCAACCAACTTTCACAATCCACGGAATTTTCGGTTCCTTTCAAAGTAGGTGGATGGAAAGACTGAAATCTTTTCAAAAGTGTCTCCATGGGTGTCGCTGTCACATCCATGGGAGGGTTCGATGTACTACCCTGCTCCGGTACTCTTCTCGGAGGCATATCTGAAACACAAAAGGATTAATAACCCAAACAAAATCCGGTTTCAATCCTCTTCCGATCATCTTACTGCTGATCCAGAATTAACTCCAATTCAAATTCAATAACACATGTTTTCAAATCAAATCAGATAACAGATAAACATGTATTATAAAGCAGTAAATCATGCTAGCAATCAAACGCAAGGAAAGAAACCTCATTCTACCCAGCTCACTAGTTCCTATCTCAGTCTCAAGGATCTATCGCTCTGATACCACCTGTTGTGGGAACCGGACGCTAATCATAATCATAATCGTCATTGGGACTAATTAATCAATTATAAAACAGGGTCTAAATTTATTTTTTTTAAATGCGGAACGTAGTGACATCAAGCTAAGATACAACTCAGTATAAAATAAAAGTACAAGTCCTGTACCATCTACAAATCAGTACAAACTAAGGTTTAACAACTACTATCAAGTGTTCGATCCTATATCTAATCCAAGTCCGGAGCCTCCACTCTAATCACGATCTCTCCTCATCTCCTGGACCCTGAACCTGTCCCACCTGTTGTCAAGTACACATACAAACAAGACAACAGCCGGATAACTCCGGTGAGAATAAATCCCAGTATAAATCAAAGAACATACAGTCATATGTTCGATACACAGCATGAAACAAATAACAGTAATACATATCAAAATCAGAAATGTAAACAATATCAATCTGTCGACAACACTCGTGACTCCACGATTCAGACTAGACTCAATCCTAGCCTAGGATTCCGGTGTCCAGATGTGGCATTCCTATATCGACAAACAGTAATAGAAAGACTCCAGTTCTATCCAAGTCGATATAACCAAACATCCAGTGTCCAGACGCATCCGTCATAGACTATGGTCTATCACCATATCTTGTGACATCGTGCAATGTACCCGTGGTTACCTGCCACTATCAGGTACTTCTATCACAAGATTACTCTTCTAATGCATGCTCCTATAACTCCATAGAACAAGTATTTAAATCAAATCATTAAATACAATGATAACAAATAATAAGTATGTGATTTAGGGAAACTCAAGTACATCCTACTTGAGTCGATGTCCCAATACACATTGACTTATACCTTTCTTTCCTCGGTTTCTGGCTCAATCGAAGTCCTGAATTCACAGTCTGTCTGGCAATGACAATATCAATAATCTCATGTCAATATACCTTTCAAATTAATAACAATCTGATCAATTTGGATTTAATTCAAAATCAACGGCATAACGGTACAATCTCAGTATCCCCGTCAATACCAAATCAACAGACATCAGTTACAATTCATAACTTATATCCATTACAATCTGTAATTTAATCACAATTCAAATCTGTCCGGTATAATTCAATATACCCTGAAAATTCATAACAATTCCATAATCAGTCCGTTTCTCAATCTGACTTCGATTCTACGATGTCTAATATGTCAAGAACATCATATATGGATTCCATTCAATTTTGACAACCTCATAATTTCAAAGCATGTCAAAACGTAGTAAAACTTACGTCAAGTTGTAGTCTACGTTGCTAGGAACTCGGTACCGAAGTCGGATTACAATTCAGACAGACGGATTGATCGCAAATCGAATTCTAAAATCAAAGATCAAAAGTTTCCTCTAAATTTCGATTTTCCTTCCTCTGAATACGGTTTGCGTGTATATATATATATATAATATATATATATATACCAACATACAAGCACAGGACGAGTGGCTCAACCTTTATAGCACACGTCTCGCGCATATGCGGGGCCACTTTCCGCGCATATGCGCGAGACATTCTGTCTTGGCGCGTAGCTTCACGGGGACTCGCGCATATGCGCGACACTCTTCCAGGCATATGCGCGAGGATTTCTTCACAACTCTCGGGTTGTGTCGCGCATATGCGCGGATACACGCCGCGCAGATGCGCGAGGACTACTGTCTGCTTGGCGCATGTGCGCGCGTTCTGTCGCGCATGTGCACCGATGCTACTGTCCTCGCACATACATTTCCACACGTATTCTTATTTTGTGTCCCGATTAATCATCTCATAATCATATCAAATTATAATTCAATAATTACAGATTATTAGGATTAAATTTCCGGGCATTTCAAGTTTCGAGGACGAAACTTTAAACAAGGAGGGAAGGATGTGAAGGCCCAAAATTTTACTGTATAAAGAGACAAAGTACCAAGTTGATTTTTGTTTTGCATTGAAGATGAATTATGGCATGGAGGAGAATAAATTACATGCAACCTTTGGCATGGATGGAGAAGACCTAAAGTCACATTGGTGATTAATGCCATAAACCATGCAACCTTTGGTATGGAGGGAGAATGCCTAAAGTCACATCGGTGATTAATGTCATAAACCATGCAACCTTTGGTATGGAGGGCGAATGCCTAAAGTCATATTGGTGCCTATAAATAGTGGCATAAGAATGAGTGAAATCACACCAAAAAAACATCAAAAAATTTCTCCAAAAGTTGAAATTTTCGAGTACCAAAAATTATGCCCAATTTCAGAAAGTTTTGCTCCTTGTTTTATACGTCCAAATCCGATCTCACTGTTCAGAATATACCTACACGTGTTTGGAGCAACATAGCCAAAATTCAGATCAATCCAACGGTTCAATTAGGCGCAAACGTTTTTGCAAGGTGACTGGTTTTTCAGTGTCAAGCTCCAACTTGTTCATTCCAAGATTTTTGGAACAATCTTTCAGGTAAGTGGATTTATATGTTTTAAAGATTATGTATGTTTTAAAATTTGATCTTATACTGCATGATGTGAATAAGTGTGGATTTCGAAAATCACTAAGTTACTTGAAATCATTTCGTTCCGTCTGTTTGTTCGTTTATGCTTCTCCATTTCATTCTATGTTGGTGTCAATATGTTCGAACCAATTTGTCTCCAAATGATAAGTTATTTGTTTGAATATGATAATGTTGCATCGGGAAAGTGATACGAATCCTCGTAAGAATGAAAAACAAACACGATTAATTGGAATCGCACCCTCGATTTGATAATGAACAAGGATCGATGTTGTCCCGATCTTTTGAAACAAGTATGAATTTTTGTGATATTCACCTCTAAAACTATTAAAGTTTAGCAACAAATAATCATGATTTAAACAATTGATAAACAGACGAACATTCAAAGAACTATTCCTTGAAAATCCGTATGAGATCAACCGACAAACGTCACAAAGTTAAAACTTTGATAAATTTGATTTGAAGAACAAAGCAAGGCTTTGAATGTTTTGAGAGGAAACTATAAAACTTTGATAAAATATCAATAATAATCTGAATAATGTTTCTAATTTCGTCCATGTGTTGTTTACATACTCAAAGATAAGAAATCTAATTACCAAAATAATCAAAACTCT
This sequence comes from Primulina eburnea, assembly GCF_022965805.1. Taxonomy (NCBI): domain Eukaryota; kingdom Viridiplantae; phylum Streptophyta; class Magnoliopsida; order Lamiales; family Gesneriaceae; genus Primulina; species Primulina eburnea. Next base: position 10,316,628 of record NC_133117.1, read on the forward strand.
AAACTAGGAAACTGAAGATTTTCTCGCAACTGGCTCGCTCTCGGGCGGTAGAATTTGACCGCTCGAGCGCTGAGGGTTATGTACTATTCGCGCTCGGGCGGTAGAATGTGACCGCTCGGGCGCTGACAGTTCTGGAAATCACCTCTTGGGCAGTAAGTCTGGCGCTCGGGCGGTAGTTTTTTACCGCTCGGGCGCGGAGCATTCTGGCCATTTTCTTCGTCCTTCACTTGAATGGCGTTCCTAGGACTCCCAAACTTACTCTCATGCATCACAAACCTTTCAGCACTCTGCACCTTGCTTGTAAGTCCTTCTTCATTGCTCATAAGCCCATGCGATTCCTCTTTAAACCTCTTCAGTAGCCCCTCGTGATTGGTCCCTCTGGCAACTCTAAGTGACCCATGCTTTCCTTGGGGCTTGCACATCCGTGTTTGCATCAGAAAGCCTGTGAGAGAAAAGGCCCCAGAGGGAGCCTGTCTATAAGAGAAGGTCCCAGAGGGAGCCCGAATGCCAGAAAAGGCCCCAGAGGGAGCCTATTTACAGGAGAAGGCCCCGGAGAGAGCCCAAGATCAAGGATAGCCCATGATCATTATAATCTATTTATCTGATAAGTTCTGTTCTGAAATGTTCTGATTCGAAGTTCTAATTGTTCTAATTCAGATTTGTGTTCATCCAACTCTGAAACTCTGATTTGTTCAATGATTAACTTTATGTTTATCCAACTAAGATATACTATGTTATGTAAAAGAATATGGTTTTAAAAGTATTATGTATCAAATGTTTTCTGGTATTCAATCGGCCCTACGTGCTGAGTGTTTCCCAAACGTTCACCCCCTTACGTACCTCCCCAGATGAGAATGAAGAACATGTAGAAGAAAAGGAGCAGGACTAGTTCTGGGGCTGGTAAAGAATTAGAGTGAAGTAATTCAAGTTTTGGATATTCAAGTCCATTAGTGTTCCTTTGTCTTTCTTAGTAATTTTTGTATTTTTCGCTTCCACAACCTCTGTATTTTTCTTCATTTGTAAAGACAATGGAAAATTTATGAAATAGACTTGTGTTTGGCTATTTGCTACGAGGCTTATTGTTATTTTATTAACAATGCCGGGTGTCACTGACGCCGCGGTCTTGGGACGTGACACAAGTATTCTCCACCTCGATCAGATTGAAGTGCCTTAATACTTCTTTCTAGCTGTCTTTCTACTTCAGATCTGAATTCTTTGAACTATTCAAATGCTTCAAATTTGTGTTTCATCAAATAAACATACTCATACCTTGAATGATCATCAGTAAAAGTAATGAAGTAGGAATGCCCAAATATTGCGCTAACACTTAGCGGGCCACAAACATCCGTGTGGATCCAATCCAGTAGACCATGTGCACGTTCCATGTTTCCATGGAATGAAGTCTTAGTCATTATTCTTTTTAGACATGACTCACAAGTAGGTAGAGAATTTATGTCTGAAAAGTCAAACATGCTTTCTCCGACTAGCTTGTACATCCTTCTTTGGGAAATATGACATAGTCTAGCGTGCCATATTTGTGCAGGATTTGGATCTTCTATTTTTCTTTTGTTTATTGTTATTTTCGTATGCGCTTGAATATTATTTAACATAATATCTTTTAATTTTAAGTTATAGAGATCGTTTTTTAATTCGCCAGTTCCAATCAAACACTCATTCTTGTATAAATTGCAAACATCTTTAGCTAAGACACAAGAATAACCATCCCTATCAAGCATAGAAACAGAAATAAATTTTTTAACCAATTCAGGAACAAATAAAACGTCTCTCAAGAACAACTTAAAATCATTGTTCAAAATTAAAGTAACATCTCCAACAGCAGTGGCAGCAACTCTTACTCCATTTCCTAGACACATAAAGGTATCACCATCTCTAAGCCTCTTGCTTCTTCCCATCACCTGAAAATCATTGCATACATGAGAACCACATACGGTATCCATTACCAAGAAGAGGAATTAATAGAAACATTAACTTAAATATAAAACATACAATGGCCAGAACGCTTTTGGGCAAGATACTCCGTGCAATTACGCCTCCAATGTCCAAGCTTGTTGCATTGGAAACAGACTTGTTCTGACTTGTCAGGTTTTGTGGACCCCGGATTTGATTTCTTGTATGGCTTCTTGTTGGGCTTGTTCTTCTTTAGAGGGGCAGAACGCTTCTTGCCTTTATTTGGGGCTCCCTTTTTCGTATCGGACAAAGAACCCACTAGAAGAACATGCTTTTTCTTTTTAATTGTGACCTCATAATTAGTAAGCATATTGACCAACTCTTCAAGGGCGGCCTCAAGCTTGTTCCTAATCAAATTAACCACAAATATATTGAACGAGGCAGACAAAGACATCAAGAGAATATCAGTCGAGAGCCCACTAGGAATAACCACGTCGAGTCCTGCCAAGTTCTCGATGAGCCCAATTATCTTAACACAATGCTCATGGACCGAAGCCCCATCTCGCAAGCATGTAGTCATTAGTTCTTTCACCGTAGCATGTCTTTCTGAACGAGTTTGTACAGGATACAATTCTTTCAGAAAAAGGTGAATGTCAGCACAATTCACCGCCTCCTCGAACCTCCTCCGAAGTTCATTCGACATAGAAGCCAACATATAGCTCTTAGCTTGAAGATCATGGTCTCACCATTTCTCAAGATTGGCTAACTCAGTCTGACTGACATTAGCAGTTGCTTCCTTTGGTGGCTTCTTATCAAGCACATACAAAATTTTTTCCGAGTTTAGAACAATCTTCGAAACCAGTCATGATTGTTAGGGCCAGTCAATTTGTTTTGATCGAGAGTGATGAAAGCGGGTTACGAGCAGTCATCGTAAATATACTAAAAAAGAAAACAGATAATGGCTACTGATAATTTTAAAATAATTCTAAGATATAAAATATGGATTTTCTTTTATAAATTTCTCTCACACTATTTTGACATTTACACCACCCTCTGATGAAAAAAAGAAATTGTATTCCTTAATAGGCACGTAGAGTCCAATTAGCCAATTATAATCTCGAATAACATCAGCCAATTATAATTTCTAAAAAGTAAAATCCAATTACATCCCTATGCAACCTCCAAGTGTTCCATCTCTCATTTGATAAGGATCTAATAACGTCTGCTCATTTTAAAGTTCTATTGAACCCTTTTTTTTTGTTTTTAAACTAAGGCGGAAAATACAAACTCAAAAATATTTAAACAAGTTAAACATGCTTTTAAAAGGTCACCCAACATCGGAATAAAAATAACTGTAATTAATTAAATCTTTAAAATAAAACCAATCTCCTAGTTACTGATTTAAAAGAGAAGCTCGAACCGATACAAAAAAAAATCTGATGAATCAACAACGTAAACCATGATTCAAAAAATTTTAACCATAAATCTTAAATGCATGACTCATAAAAATGTTTTGCGGAAAAACGCAAGGTCCTCGGGTTATCTAGTGCACCCCCAGCTCAGCCTACTCAGTCTTTGGCACCTCCAGACTCCTGAACAACATACACACATGCATCATTCACACCAAGTGAGTCTAAAGACTCAAGAAACCTGTAGTGATAAAAGAAAATACATATAAATAACGTGCAACGGTGAAAATATCTGGTAATCAACATACCTTTCATTAACTTTAAAAGCGTAACATAAACATGTCGTGTAAAATCATGATGTGTCAAAACAGCTTATCGTTAATCATCATTCATCGTTCATCGTTTATCATTTATCATTTCCTTTGATGAATTCAATTCACTAGAGGTGACTATCGTACATCATCATTTATTATGGATCCATCATACATAGAACCGCGGTACCCGGCAGCTGTCGGACATCAGTGACAGGATTACACATCCACTGTGCCTAGGCCTCATCATCATCATTTACATATATGTCTTATTCATTTACATATATTTTGATAGCCACAACTAATTCCCATCATTCATAATATCCTCATTTTCATCACTTAACAAAATCATGCACATATGCAATTTTCCTTAAACCAAGCATGCAACGTATATTTTCATAAAATCTTAAAAATAGTGATCATGATGCATAACATTTAAAACATGGTAAATTTGTGCTTAAGGCACTGCCAGAACCAAAATCTCACCACGGGGTGCAAAATGACCATTTTGCCCATGGAAACCCAGAATTACCGTTTTACCCCTGGACCTCTAAAAATTGACCCGAAGCTCACCAAACTCCTTAGAATGTCCCAAAACATATTTAAAATATTTCTTAGACGTAAACTTGAGCCCGTTTAAAAACTTAAACGATTTGTTTTAAAACTTGGACCGGAGTCCCGGTTTTAACTCGAATCGACCCGAAACTTAACAAAAACTTTCCCAACTTTTGTCATGAATAAAACCAACACAACCAGCCCCTAAACCACTCTTTTTAGACCTTTAGGGTTTACAAAATCATGCCTGGGAGCTGCTGGAAAATTCCAGCGCGTTTTAACCTACAACCTTAACTCACCAAGCCACTAACCTTCGACCCTAGCCCACTCTAAGCTGAACCAGCTTCGAACCAGAATACACTAGGACCAAGCTCGGACCGAGAGTGCCCTACTGGACCAACCTTAGCCATGCCTATATCTCCATGTGCTCGGCCACGCGTGAGGCACCCAAAACAAGCCCCACAACCCGATTCTCCCTAACATACGCACCACAACCGACTCCTAGGTTGCGACCAGCCGCGATTGGGCCATCATGGACCATGTCTCAGACCCCTTAGGCCCTCACCGTGGCTTGGATCGGCTCTCTCACATCTGGTTCCATTACCCCTTGCCCGATCTATAATCCATGCACAAATCGCGCCTAGCTTTAATCGTTATTCGGCCAAACTCAATCACGCCTCAACTAAAACACCATGACCCTTAACCCTCGACATGCACAGCTCCTTAGTGACATAAAACAGCAGCACTTTAAACAAAAATCAAGAAAGCGAGAGTTATATGTGTAAACATGCGGATTTCGGGACAACCGAATGCATAAACGATTAATATTCAAGAATTACGAAAATATTCATACACAGCACATACATCAGAATAAATACATCATGAATGAGGAGCAAAATGAGTTACATGGCGTGCCTTGATGATTTTACGACCAAAAGCTTGAAGACACGCGCGTGGAACTTGAAACGTGGAGGCGGGAAGAAGTTTTCTTGAAGGAATTATCAATGACCGAAAGTTGCTGAACCTTGTTGCTGAAAAACTCACGAGAATGGCTGCTGAATGGAGGTTTGGGCGGCTGGTATGTGAGGGTTAGGTTTAGGGTAACCAGGTGTGTTTAGTATAGTAATTAAATAGTAAACAACATGCTAATGGGCCCTAATAATATTTTATAAAGTTTAAAAAGGGTCTTGAACCCACTAAGCTTAAAAATAAGCCCATTAAGTCCAAACACACTCTCGAAAAATATTTTGTTTTAGTAAGTTTTCGAAAATATTGCCCGAGCCCTCAAAAAGTTCTTTGTTTCGATAAATTTGCATACCGATTAAAAATATGCTCTGGCGGGTAAAAATACCCAACAAAGCCCATTTCTTGAAAAATACATTTAAAACACCTTATATTAATTAATAAAAATTAATTATGTAATTAAAATAATTTTCCTGAATATCCCCGGTCTCCGTTCCTCGTTCGAGCGCGAAATATAATTTAAAGCTTTAATGCGTGAAACCTTAACAACCAAGAATTAAAACACATATTTATGCAATAAACATACATTTAACACATTAAAACAATTTAATAAAATACGAAGGAAATTTAATAACTTGCATGCATGTGGTTCACGTGGACCTTCAAATTTTCGGGACGTTACAATGACGTCGTTTATTTTCACATGTCAAACCGACTCATCAATATTGAATTGTAGTGTACGGTCACCATGAGTTGCCCAATAATATGAGCCGAAGTCATGGAGTTCCACTCAATTCACATCATATGTACGGTGGAAGTCACAGCTTTCAGGCGTCTAGCCTCCCCAATAATATGAGCCAGACACTGTCTGCGGGTAGCGATCAACATGTAACCACAGTTGATGGAAGGCAAGGAAATTTTTTGATTTGATATAAATTTTGAATCTTATTCAAAATGAGGATTTTAATTTTAAAATCTTCTCATCATTTTAATTTAAAATCGCGTGCCACGAGTTTGTATGTATGCTGGATTCATGCAATTATATTATTTAATAATATACATACATGCATACTACTATATATCATAATATGACATTCAACAATAAATAAGGATGATAGATCGCCAACTCTATTAGATCTATGTGAGCCAGACATGGATCCAGGCCCAAAACTTAGGTGAATGCAGAGATGCAAATGCAACTATTTCAAGTGCTTCCAATATTTTATATGTCTTCATCTTGTGCATCGGGCCCACCAACTTCCAATTTTGATATCTCACTATTTTTAATATTTACATTTAAATAGCCATGTCACATAAGGGATACATATCATGTGGTGGGAACAGGCCATAAACAAGGCCCACTTTAATAATATAAAATATTAACAAAATGAATAAAACTATAAAACACCTAACACATTGGTCAAGGCTCTCGATCATCCTTCATGCATTTAATCAAATATTAACATCAATTTAATTAAACAAGTTTAATTAATTGTGAAAAACCGTTTGCAGAGCACCTTGAGGTGCTTCAAACAAAATATTCTCCAAGAGCTGCAATAGCTCGTGTTCTAAGAATGTATGCACCATTGAATTAGATCGAGTTTGGTATTGAATCATGCGGAAAACATTCGAAATAATCCTTCGTTGAGAAACACTGATATATTTTGTATATCTTGTGTAACTGATAACTGAAAAAGGGTAGATCAGTTTTTGCATTCATCAGTTCAGTTATGGTGACAGCTGAACCGACAGATACTCTTGCTGATCCAAACAGTTTGAAAACAATAGTTATACAATCAAATACACAATGTATGTTTATGGATGTTCGGAGACTTCAACTGCTCCTACGTCACTCCTTCTATCACCTCGGGTAGGATTCACTAGAAGACTTTGATTAATTACTGCAAGTATAATAACCCACCTAGCTTAGGACTTACCCACTGCCTAACTGAACTCCTAAACTAGACTAAAGGCAGCACCTTCCAGTCAACACTTGTTTAACGTCTATGCAAGAAAGACTACATAAACAAGTTCATTGTCTTTGTGCAAGACTGTATTTGAGTGGTTGTATGTGTGTGTGAGAACTGATCTCTGAAAACTACCCGAAAGTGTTCTCACACACTAAGGAAAGTATGCTTCTAAACTAAGATGATATGGCTGAGTATTCCCTCTGGGCAAAATACTTCTTATAAGCTGATAAGTAAATAAGCATGCCCTTTCTTTTATCTTCACACACTCTGTGGGGAGCCGAACCTAATTCGTCTTCTTAATCGTCTTTGGGATTAGTTGGATCAATTAGTTAATTTGGGTCTAAATTTTTTTTTAAAATACATGAGTGCGCAACATATAGTAATTACAAGATCAAATTTAATATCTACAACATGATCCAAAAGTACAAGTCTTGTACAAAATAAAACCATTCGTTTTCTTAATCGTCTTTGGGATTAATTGGAACAATTAGTTAATTTGGGTCTAAATTTTTTTTAAAAATACACGAGTGCGCAACATATAGTAATTACAAGATCAAGTTTAATATCTACAACATGATCCAAAAGTACAAGTCTTGTACAAAATAAAACCATAACATACTAGGGTTCAACCACTACATCAAGTGTGGAAAATCAAATCTACTTCTAATTCCGGATCTCCACTCTAATCTTGATCTCTCCTCCTCTTCTTGACTTTGATCTTGTCCCACCTATTGTCATGCACACCCACTTGTTGTCATGTACTCATACAAACATAACAACAGCCGGATAACTCCGGTGAGAATATAATTTCCATTATAAACAATGAATACATGCATTTCATATAAACATATACAAAAGCATAAAACATTTATTAATCAACATGTAACATAATCTATGAAACATGAATCCATACAAATCTCTAAGTCAAACTCTTGACTCTAAATCTCTGACCCGACTCTTCTCTAATCTAGGGATCCCGATTCCCGGATTTTGGCTCATTATATCGAATATCTGCAATATAAGTCGATCTAATCCTAAGCAACATCGATATAAACCAAACATCCAGTGTCTTGACACCTCTGCCAAAGACTTGGCACCTCTGCCAATGACTAGGCACATCTACCCATGACTCTTTCTCGATATCTATCTTCTTTTCTCTGATTTTCTATATATCAATAGAACAAGCATATACATTCAATGAATACAAAGGTATTAAAGCAATAACAAATAAGTATGTGGTTTTGGGAAACTCAAGTCGAATCTAACTCGAGTCGTATTTCCCAGTTCAACATTGATTTATACCTTTCTTTTGTCGATCTAACGAAGTCAAAGTCTTGAATTCGAAGTTGTCAACACTCAATCTGCAATGACATTCGAAATATACAATATCATCAGTCCATTCAAACAAGACATCTTAATCTTATCAAATTCTGACAGCATAACGGTACAATCTCGAAATACCGGCGATACAATATCAATAGGCATCAATCTCAATAACTCATAATCAATCAAAAACACATTCTGATAAAAAATCTGTATAATCTCAATCAAACCAAATCTGGAAAATCATTACAATTTTATACGGTATCCGTTCTTCGATCCGGTTTCGATTATACGATGTCTAATATCTCAAGAACACCAAATATCAATCATATCTGATTTCTCCCCTATCACAATTTCGAATCATGTAAGAAAAAGAATAAAACTTGCATCCTTTTGAAGCCTTTGTCGAGGGGAACACAGTACTGAACTCGGATCAAAAATCGGACGGTTGGATCTTTCACAAAGTCCAAAATTTTAAAATAAAGAGAAAACTTTTATGAAGCTTATTTCGGTCTTCTTCTTGCTGGAGTGAAGGAAATGAAGGATTATCATCTTTTTATTGCATGGTAAAGACAAGTGGCTAATCTCTTTGTACTGCACGTCTCGCGCATATGCGCGACCCTCAATGGCGCATATGTGCGAGACTTACTGGTCTCGGCATTCATGAGTTCTTCTGCTCGCGCATATGCGCGCCCTGTCCCCGCGCATATGCGCAAGACCTACTATCTCGACACTTGAAGGTTCTACATGCTCGCGCATATGCGCGCGCACCCTGTCTTGCGCATATGTGCGAGGTCCTCTGCCATACTCGCGATATGCGCGCTTCGTCTCGCGCATATGCGCGAGGTGTTCTGTCCTCGCACATCACAATATCACATGCTATTCCAAATCGTGCCTCAGAATGGTCCTTCTATAATCACATCAATTCATAAATCAATAAACTCAGATTAACAAACTAAAATACCGAGCATTACATTTCTCCCCCTCTAAGACACGATTTCGTCCCTGAAATCACAGGCAATAAAATCATATCAAATAAATAGATATAACAGAAGCTAAATAGAAAACTCACATCAGTGAAATAGCTTTGGGAATTTCTGTCTCATGTCTAATTCAGTCTCCCAGGTAGCTTTTCAAATGCCATGACGACTCCACTGAACTTTCACAAGCGGAATAATCTTTGTTCTGAGTTGATTTTCTTTACGATCAAGAATTTGGATCAGTTTTTCAAAATAACTCTGAGTTTCATCGAGTTCGGCCTCGTCTGGCTGAATAATATGAGAAGCATCCGGAAGAAATTTCCGCAATAAAGATGCATGAAACACATCATGTATTCCAGATAGAGACGGAGGTAATGCAAGTCAATAGGCACGATCTCCTATCTTTTCGAGAATCTCGTACGACACAATATATTGTGGAGACAATTTCCCTTTCTTTCCAAATCTGAAAACGCCTCTGAAAGGAGAAATCTTCAAAAATACTCTGTCTCCTGCCTCAAATACTAGAGGTCGACGACAAATATTGGAATATTTGGCCTGTCTATATTGAGCTGTCTTCATTCTTTGTCGAATCAGTTTAACTTTCTCTGTCATTTCTCGAATCATATCAGCCCTAATCTCAGGTACCTTAGAAACATCATCCCAATAAAGAGGGGATCTGCATTTCTTGCCATACAACGCTTCAAACGGAGCCATCTCTATACTCGTCTGATAGCTATTGTTGTAGGAAAATTCACAAAGTGGCAAAAAATCTTGCCAACTAGTGCCAAAATATAGCACAACAGCTTAAGCATATCTTCCAATGTCTGGATAGTCCGCTCCGACTGTCTGTCTGTCTGTGGATGATATGCGGTACTCAAATGCAATTTCGTACCTAGAGCTTGTTGCAAACTGTGCCAAAAGTGTGAAGTAAACCGAGAATCATGGTCTGATACAATTGACTTCGGCACTCCATGTAATCTGACCACTTCTTATACATAAATCTCTGCCATCTGGTCATGTCTGTACGTCATCTTGTACGGAATAAAGCATGCTGATTTGGTTAATCTGTCAATCACTATCCAAATCGCGTCACAACCTCGGGAGGATCGCGGTAGTTTCGTCACAAAATCCATTAAAATGTGATCCCATTTCCATTCAGGAATAGACAAGATATGCAACAGACCTCCTGGTTTCTTTCTTTCTGCTTTCACCTGTTGGCAATTCAGAGATCTGGATACAAATTCTGCAATGTCTGCTTTCATCTGTTTCCACCAAAATTGTCTTTTCAAATCATTATACATTTTTCTGTCATCAGGAAGAATACTGAATCGACTACTGTGCGCTTCTGACAATATCTGTCGCTTCAATTCTGAAACATCTGGCACAACAAGATGATTATTCACATATAGCACATCATTACGAACCTGATATTCTGATCGATGCCCTGCTCTGACCATCGCAATCGAATTCTGATCAATTTTCCGAGCTTCTTTAATTCTCAATATCGGCTCTGGTTCAACTTGAACAGCATATAGTCTCAACGGTCTACAATCTGTTTCAAATACTAATCCAGACAAACATCAATCTTCAATCAAATTTGAAATACCAATCGTCGATAAAGATAAAGAACATACTTTTCGACTCAGTGCATCAGCTGCTGCATTTGATTTCCCTTGATAGTATTTGATTTCACAATCAAAATATTTTAGTAAATCAAGCCATCTTTGTTCCTCATATTCAATTCTGACTGTGAAAAGTGATATTTCAGACTCGTATGATCAGAATAAATCTCAAATTTCTCACCATATATGTAGTGTCGCCAGATTTTTAATGCAAATACAATGGCCGCCAATTCAAGATCATGAACTGGGTAGGGAGTATCATTTGGCTTCAATTGTCTGGAGTCATAGGCAATCACATGTCCTTGCTGCATCAAAACACAACCTAATCCTCTGTGAGAAGCATCGCAATAGACAACAAAATCACCAGTATCTGACGGAATAGTCAACACCGGAGTACTGGTTAATCTTTTCTTCAACTCTAGAAAACTGGATTCACGCTCTTCAGACCAAATAAACGGTGCATTCTTCTGAGTCAGCTGAGTAATAGGTTTAGCAATACTGGAGAAATCTTTAATAAATCGTCTGTAATAGCCTGTTAAATCCATAAAACTACGTATCTCTAGTACTGATGTTGGTTTAGGCCAATTGATCACTGCCTCAACTTTAAGATTGACCGAAATACCATCTCCAGATATGATGTGACCCAGAAATACTACTTGTTTCAGCCAGAATTCACATTTCGACAGTTTGGCATACAGTTTCTCAGCCCTCAGAATATTCAACACAATTCTCAAATGTTCAGCATGATCAGTCATATTCTTCGAATAAATCAGAATATCATCAATAAATATAATCACAAACTCATCAAGATACTTCTGAAATACACGGTTCATCAAACCCATAAATACAGCTGGAGCATTCGTTAAACCAAAAGGCATGACTATAAACTCATAATGGCCATACCTGGTTCTGAAAGTTGTCTTCGATAAATCAGAATCTCTGACTCTCAGCTAATGATATCCAGATCTCAGATCGATCTTGGAATAAACAGAAGAACCCTGCAACTAGTCAAATAAATCATTGATACGAGGCAAAGGGTATTTATTCTTTACCGTAGAATTGTTCAGTTGCCGGTAGTCAATGCAGAGTCTCATTGAACCGTCTTACTTTCTAACAAACAGTACTGGAGCACCCCAAGGAGAAACACTCGGTTTGATGTAACCCTTGGCCAATAAATCTTCTAACTGCTCTTTCAACTCTTTCAATTCAATCGGTGCCATTCTGTATGGAGTTTTAGATATAGAAACTGTACCTGGTATCAATTCAATGCTGAAATCTATCTCTCTGTCTGGAGGAAAACCCGGAATCTCATCTGGGAAGACATCATCAAACTCACATACCACTGGCAAGTCTGCCAATGATGGGCTCGATTTCAGTACATCTACTGAATACACAAGGAATCTCTCTGCTCCTTTCTGTAATAATCGAGTCATAGATAACGCAGATATCAAAGGAATTCTCAATCTAGAACCCTTACCGTAAAATTTCTATTATCAGCCATCTCAGGTCTGAAACTCAGAATCTTATGGAAACAATCTACGGTTGCTCTGTACTTGGTCAGCATATCAATACCAATAATGTATTCAAAATCAAACAATCCAAGTACAATACAGTCTAACTCAATCTCATTACCATCATACTGTAGCATACAATGTTTCACAGAATTAACTGATATAAGACTTCTCCATGAAGGTGAAGAGACAGATACTACATCAGATAATGACTCAACAAGCAATGCATGTATCAATGCAAATCGTTCAGATATAAAAGTATGGGATGCTCCCGTATCTATCAATACATAAGCAGGGTAACCACAAAGAGAACAGTTACCTGCAACAACATCATCTGGTGCTTCCTGTGCCTGTTCTTCGATCAATGCAAATACCATGGCCTGCTGTCTAAGAGGCTGGCTAACAGTCTGGGAGGCTGGCTAACAGTCTGGCTTCCTCCTGTCCTTGGCTGTGACTGACCAGGTGCTGGCTGGAAAGAGTGAACAGCAGATGATCGTCTATCAGTCTGAGCCACTGATCCAGATGATATGTATAGAACCCGTTAGATCAGACTACGTATAAGCCATGCATAATTACTATTATTTAAATTAAATTGATTTTATGCATGAGGATTTAAATTCTTTTCTTTAAATTTAATTATTTTATGCAGTAGTTTATTTGTTATCTTTTCAGTTAAATAAGTGAGGCTGGACTAGAGTTGGAGTATTGAGATAAAATTTAATAATAAGAAAACATTCCTAGAATTTATTTAAGATAAATAATAAGTTATTTTAATGTAAAAGAATGTTTAAGGAATTATTTAAGTAATTTGAGATAAGTAGTAAATAATTTCTTTTTGGTTCAATAATTTATTTATTAATTCACTAAAATACTTAATGGGTAGATAAAACTTTAAAGATTTAAAATACATTATTTAAGAAATTTTTCCCTCTCATTGTCGTAGAAAAATCGGACACCTACTTTAAAGGATTTAAATTTTCGGCAACACTCTATTTTGATATATTTCCTCAATCCTTTCATGGCATAGTTAATTCCCTCATTTTAAATCTTTAATAATTAATAATTAAGCAATATTTACCCCCATTTTGAACATCAAATTTCGGCCACTCCTTTCTTAGATTTAATTAAATTTGACAACTCACAAACTTTTATTCCTTTCCTTATCCCTTTCTTGGTAGATAATCCATTCATTTTAATCATCAATAATTATTGATTTAAGCAATTTTTTACCCTTATTTGACATAAAGAAATCGGTCACCTCACCATTTTTATCTCCCTCAAATCAAATCATTTCCCTCATCCCTCAAACTCTAGAATAGAAAGATTTTTATCTTGCCTTTCAAATTCCATTTAATTAGTAAACTTCTTCATTCATCTCCTAGCCATTTCCATCCCCTCATTCTCAAAAATATCAGTGTTCTTCAGCAAGAAATAATCGTGGGAGGCTTGAGAGAAAATAAGAGAGAAAAGCAAGAAGCAAAGCAACTCTGTCTCCTCCGCGTCGTGTCGTCGTAATCGATTTGTTTTCATTTCAAACAAATCCAAGGCATGTTTATATTATTTCTTTGCTCCTCAATCAAGTTATATAAATATTTTAAAACCATACATGATCATGATTTAAAGGCAAAAACCAAAATTTTACAGCAACTTTCACAAAAAAAAATTCTGCACAGATTTCGGCCTTCACTTGTGCACCTCACGGTTTTGATGTTTTATGGTTTCAGGGTTGGCTCGATTTCCAGGGGCTCAAGGCTGCTTTTAGACATGATATAGGGTATGTTAGGAAGGGATTTTTCCATTGGTCTGAGTCTTTTTGCCCCAGCAAAAACCATTTTGACAGCAACTCTACATATTGCAAATTATGAGACTCGAATTTTCTTGTTTGGATTGTATAAGGGAGAGTTCGAATCTTGGCTGTCCTAGGGGCCGTAGCCATGGTTAGAACCCTTCCTTGAAATGTCTAGGACGTGACCAAGATGCCCTTTCATGGCTTGGTTCATGGCCCCATCGGTTTTTAAAACAAACAAGAACAGCGCCCATCGGCTTTTCATTTTTCTGGTTTTGGTTGTGTGAGTTGGGTTTCGAATTTTTGGTGTTAAGTGGGTTGTGGTTGGCTTCTAGCCCTTAGCCGTGACTCATACAACACCTTAGCATGTCTAGCATGGACCATGGTTAACCTCATAACCATTGGATCCTTCATTTGACAGCAAGAACAAGCAACACCCCCCATGCGTGTCATGTGTGTTCTCGAGTGAAGCTTGGGATCATCGTAGGGGTGGGCTTGGATTGTGGTTGGCCTAGGGCCCTTAGCCATGGTTCAAACCATACTTTAGGATGTTGGTAAGAGGCTCTGGCCGGTGGTTCAAGCCCCAATGGCCGATAGCCTCAAAAACGAAACACAGAAGCACAAGAGCTGCTGCTGTATCCTATTGGACAGCAGCTTTAGCTTCAGTTCAGAGGCGTCGTCTGAGTTCTCTGTCAGCTGTTAGCCTATGACCTTGGACTGGACAGTACTTTATTGAGTTAGGAAGTTCATGTTTTTGTCCGTTCGTTATTTGGTTAAGTTTATAGGTCGTACGAGAATTTACGGTGCAATGTGCCAAAGTGACTCTCGAAAGAGCGTTTCATGATTTTGGCCTCCATGCACAATTTTTGCCCTTGGTAATTATTTTTCAGTATTTTAGGTGTCTTTTAATCATGACTAAATGATGGTTCGGATTGTTACGGAGTCATGGTTAAATATTAAGTTTGTTGGGCGTAATAGTCTCGTTTTTAGTTCAATTTTGAAGCGTTGGTCAAGATAAGTTATTTGCATGGTCAAGTTAAGTTATTTGCATGTTTTTCATGTTAGAATTAGGTCGCAGTGAGCTTGGGAACGATCCAACCAAATTGTTAAAGTAACTCAGGAATTTAATTATATTACGTGCATAAATATAAAAGTTTATTTTTGAGATATATGCGATATGTCTTGTGGCCACTTCACACTCATGGGATTGCAGCTTATGGGATTATTACTTCATCCGGTGGCTACTGACTTGTTCATTTATGGGTACGGATATCCAGTCCAAGGGCTGTGATGATCTATACCGCCCTGTATAATGTGGTTTAGTCTGATCAGACGATTCAGTTCATGTTATCGGCCACTTGCGTAGAACATATACTCAATAGAAAAATTATGATATGCTATTTCATGACAGGGCTCTATTGAGCAAACATTTTACGTACGATTTTTCAGTTATGCACGCATTTATAATTATTCATGACGCGATTTTCACGTTATACATCAAGATATGATATCTTTACATGACATGAAAATTTATGATATATTTTACTTGTTATTCACGATATATGCATGCTGAGTCTTTAGACTCACTAGACTTGATTGTTCTAGGTACTGATGAGGTCGGGACCGAGGGCGGGGACAAATGAGCCATCTTGGGTCGGCAGTAGTAGGAACCCGAGGACCTCATTTTCAGCACTTATTATTTTTATTCCAAACTCAGTTTTTATTTTGTTGAATTATTTTAAGTTGTTGTTTTGAATACATTTTACTTCCGCTGCTACTTTGAACATTTAAACTGTTTATCAGTTTATTTTATGAATGAGGCAAGTTATTTACTTTTAAAGAAAAATTTTAAATAATTCCGCAAATTTTCAAGTACGAAAACACGGGCCTCTATAGTTGGTATCAGAGCCTATATTCTTGTAAAAGGTTGTACTACTACTGACCTCGAGAAGCTCGCGAAGTCACATCTTCGGTCTGTAAGTTTTACGTTTACGCATTTCTTTTAAAGCATGAAATATTTTAACAGCATGTTTTCATGAAATGATTTATGTCCAAATTATGGTTATGCATTATTTATTTATTTTTAAAGAAATAATAGAGATTATGCATGTTAGTTACGTATGTGTTATGTATGGAAGAGTATGCCTCCTGGATGCATTCTTGAGCGCACGAGAGATGATGAGCCTCGCCAGGAGGACGGCGAGAATTAGAGGCAGAAGAGGATGTACCTCCACCCCCTCCACCGGACATGAATGCCCAGATGTTAGCATGGATGACTCAGTTATTCGCACAGTTTGCGGGGAACAATGCTGTGTCAAGCAGGCCAGCAGGGCCTAAGGCTACCTATGAGCGGTTCATGAAGATGAGACCGAAGGAGTTCTCAGGGACTTCAGATCCTATGATTGCCGAGGGCTGGATTAAGTCCCTCGAGGTTATCTTCGAGTTCATGGAGCTTGGAGACGAAGATAGGGTTCGTTGTGCTATCTATCTATTTGAAGGAGACGCCCGCTTATGGTGGGAAGGAGCATCCGTAGCCCTGAACTTGGCTACTCTGAGCTGGACGCGCTTCATCGAGGTATTATACTCGAAATATTTTACTGACGAGGAGCGTTCCAGGTTGACCAGGTAGTTCATGACCCTGAGGCAGGGAGATATGACTGTTACGGAGTTCATCCGTAAGTTTGAGAGGGGTTGCCATTTTGTGCCCCTGATTGCCAACGATGCCGGAGCAAAAATGAGGCATTTTCTAGATGTTCTGGGGCCGATCTTGCGCCGCGATGTTAGGGATGGCTGGCCCTACTACTTATGATGTCGCTGTCTCCAGAGCGCTAGCTGCAGAGCAGGATCTGAATGATATAGAGAAATACCGCCAGGGCAAGCGACCAGTCCAAGTGCCACACCGCCCTCCTCCTCGGCAACAGCCCCCGAGTAAGAAGCCTTTCCACGGCCCACCCAGAAACAGAGGACAGCAGCAGCAGCGGGGACGCGCAGTCCCGAGGACTTTTGAGCACACAGTCTGTCCTAGGTGCACACGCCGCCATGCTGGAGCGTGTATGTATGGTTCAAGAAAGTGTTACAAGTGTGGTAGTCCAGACCGCTTGCTGCAGAAATGCCCGCAGGGTAATCTGCCTACCCAAGGCAGAGTATTTGCTCTCCATGCAGCGGAAACGAATCCGGAGACGATGCTCATGACAGGTACCTTTAAGCTTTAAGTTTGTATTTGGGAATTTATGTTTTGGGTTGAGATTTTGAACTTAGAATTGTGATAGGATTGCATGCTCTAATCAGTGTTATTTTCGAGAATTTAGTTTAGAAGAACTCTGGCCTTCGCATGTCTATAAGTTTAGTTCTTGTAACTATTGGGTTCAGCTTAGTGTTCCGATCTTTCAGGGAGAATTTTTATAGCCGGGTCACCTACGAAAGCCTTGATAGATTCAGGGGCTACTCATTCGTTTATTTCGGAGACCTTTGCTAATTTCCTCAAGGTCAAGACCATCGGGCTAGATATAGCCTATTCGGTAGTACTGCCTTCTGGAGATGAGCTGGCAGCTACTGATGTGATCCGAGACATAGACCTAGAGCTTCATGGCAATCTTGTTTATGCGGATCTTATCGTTTTGCCGATGCCAGAGTTTGATATCATTCTGGGTATGGACTCGCTACTAAGGAACAGAGTTTTGATCGACTTCCTGTGGAAATCTGTTCTAGTTCGACCGCCTGGGATGGAGCTGTTCTTATTCGAACCAGACAGGTACTTTCATTTACCGTGTTTGATATCTTGTGTCCAGGCTAGGAAGCTCATGCATAGAGGGTTTCGAGCGTTTTTGACAACTTTTATATCCGTTCCAGAGGCACCCAGTCAGTCAGCCTCCGATGTCCCAATTGTTAGGGATTTTCCAGACATTTTTCCTGACGAAGTCTCTGGTATGCCACCCGAGCGAGAGGTGGAGTTTTCTATTGAGCTTATGCCAGTTACGGCTCCGATCTCAAAAGCGTCGTACCAATTAGCACCGACAGATATGGCAGAACTTAAGAAGCATATTCAAGAACTTCTTGACAAGGAGTTAATTCGCCCGAGTTTTTCCCCATGGGGCGCGCCAGTCTTGTTTTTGTGGAAGAAGGATGGTACGATGAGGCTTTGCATTGACTACCGGGAGTTGAACAGGGTTACGGTGAAGAAAAAATATCCACTTCCGCGGATTGAAGATTTATCTGAGCAGTTACAGGGAGCTTCAGTATTCTCTAAGATTGATCTGCGTTCTGACTATCACCAGTTGAGGGTGAAAGACGCCGATGTTCTCAAGACTGCTTTTAGGACTCGTTATAGCCACTTCGAGTTCCTTGTGATGCCGTTCGGTTTGACGAATGTGCCAGCGATCTTCATGAATCTCATGAATCGCGTATTTCAGCCGTATCTTGATCAGTTTGTGATAGTATTCATAGACGACATTCTAGTCTACTCTAAGAATTAAGAGGATCATAGCAGACATCTGACCGCAGTCTTGCAGACCCTACAGAAGCATAAGCTATTCTCGAAGTTCAGTAAATGCAAATTTTAAATAGAGAAGGTCGCGTTCTTAAGCCACATCATTTCTAGCAGCGGTATTGAGGTAGACCCAGCAAAAGTTGCAGCAGTCAGAGATTGGGTTGTGCCGCATAATGCGTCAAAGATCCGTAGTTTCCTTGGGCTAGTAGGATATTATCGGAAGTTTATTCAGGGATTCTCTTCTATCGCAGTTCCACTCACGTCGTTGACAAAGAAGAATGCGAATTTGTGTGGAGTGATGAGTGTCAGAAGAGCTTTGATACTTTGAAGCAAGCTCTTCTATCAGCGCCAGTTTTGGCCATGCCGTCAGGGCCTAGCGAGTTCGTTTTGTATACCGATGCTTCGAAGCTCGGTTTAGGCGCAGTGTTGATGCAGCATGGGAAGGTGATAGCTTATGCTTCTCGTCAGTTGAAAATCCATGAGAAGAACTACCCTACCCACGATCTAGAGTTGGCCGCCGTAGTTTTTGCCTTGAAGATTTGGAGGCATTATTTGTACGGAGAGAAGTGACAGATCTTTACCGACCATAAGAGCCTCAAGTACTTCTTTACGCAGAAAGAGCTGAATATGCGTCAAAGGCGTTGGTTGGAGCTAGTGAAGGACTATGACTGTGACATTATTTACCACCCTGGCAAAGTTAATGTAGTTGCGGATGCATTGAGCAGGAAAGTCGTAGTGATGGATCATCTAGCGATTTCGAGGCCTCTTCAGTCTGAGATGCAGAGGTTTGATCTAGAGACTTATCCTCGAGGTAGAGTTCCCCGTCTATCTACTTTGACGATTCAGTCTTCTTTCCTAGACCGTATTCGCAGTGGTTAGTCAGCAGATGAGCAGTTGGCGAAGTGGAAGCAAAGAGATGAGGCCAAGGGCAGTGTCTTGTATACAGTTAGCGACGGTATTGTGAGATACCGAGACAGAATGTGGGTGCCTAGCAGTGATTCTATTCGAGCAGATATTTTATCCGAGGCCCATAGGCCGTCGTACTCTATTCATTCTGGAATTACAAAGATGTACAAAGATCTGCAGTTGTTGTATTGGTGGCCCGGAATGAAGAAGGTTATCAGACGTTTTGTATCCGAGTGTCTGACCAGCAGGCTTGCTCAAGCCTCTTCCTATTCCCGAGTGAAAGTGGGAGAATATTACCATGGACTTCGTGATCGGTTTGCCGAAGTGAGTCAGTGGATCAAATGCTATCTGGGTGATTGTTGATCGTCTTACAAAATCAGCGCACTTCTTGCCTATCAAGATGACTTTCACCATGATTCAGTATGAAGAGTTGTATATCCGATAGATAGTCAAACTTCATGGTATTCCCGTTTCTATAGTGTCAGACCGAGATCATAGATTCACTTCCGCATTTTGGAAGAGTCTGCATTCAGCAGTGGGTACGAAGTTGTTGTTTAGCACAGCTTTCTACCCTCAAACAGATGGGCAGTCAGAGAGAGTTATCCAGATTTTGGAAGATCTTCCCTGTGCTTGTGTCATCGATTTCTCAGAGAGTTGGGAGTCTAATTTGCCATTGGTAGAGTTCATCTATAACAAAATCTTACAGTTGTCTATAGGTATGGCTCCGTATGAGCCACTGTATGGTAAGTACAGATCGCCTGTTCATTGGGATGAAGTAGGGGAGAGATCAGAATTGGGTCCGGAGATCATTCAGCAGGCTGCCGATGTAGTAGTCAAGATCCGTGATAGGATCGGGACTGCTGAGAGTCGACAGAAGAGCTATGCGGATCAGAGGAGAAGAGACCTAGAGTTTGCCGTTGGCGACCATGTTTTTGTGAAGGTAGCACCTATGAAAAGTGTCATGCAGTTCGGGAAGAAAGGAAAGCTCAGTCTGAGATTCATCGGACCATTTTAGATCCTCGACAGGGTTGGGACGTTAGCTTATCGTGTTGCTCTTCCGCCGAATCTGGCCGGAGTACACAATGTGTTCCACGTCTCTATGCTGAAGAAGTATATGGCGAATCCTTCGCATGTCTTGAACTTCGAGCCGTTGTAGTTCACTCCGAACCTGTCTTACGAAGAAAGGCCAGTGCAGATCTTAGACAGACAAGAGAAGAAGCTTCGGAACAAGCTGGTTAAGCTAGTGGAACTCAAATGGCTTAACCATCAGAGGAGGAAGCTATGTGGGAATCTGAGCTAGAGTTGAGGAGTCGGTATCCCGAGTTATTCGGTAAGTTTTAATTTCCAGTACAAAATTTCTTTTAAGGGGGGAGAGCTGTAGAACCCGTTAAATCAGACTACGTTTAAGCCATGCATAATTACTATTATTTAAATTAAAATGATTTTATGCATGAGGATTTAAATTCAATTATTTTATGCAGTAGTTTAGTTGTTATCTTTTCAGTTAAATAAGTGAGGCCGGACTAGAGTTCGAGTATTGAGATAAAATTTAATAATAAGAAAACATTCCTAGAATTTATTTAAGATAAATAATAAGATATTTTAATATAAAAGAATGTTTAAGGAATTATTTAAGTAATTTTAGATAAATAGTAAATAAGTTCTTTTAGGTTCAATAATTTATTTATTAATTCACTAAAATACTTAATGGGTAGATAAAACTTTAAAGATTTAAAATACACTATTTAAGCAATATTTTCCCTCCATTTATCATAGAAAAATCAGACACCTTCTTTAAAGGATTTAAATTTTTGGCAACTCTCCATTTTGATATCTTTCTTTAATCCTTTCATGGAATAGTTAATTCCCTCATTTTAAATTTTCAATAATTAATAATTAAGCAATATTTTACCCCCATTTTGAACATCAAATTTCGGCCACTCCTTTCATAGATTTAATTAAATTTGACAACTCAAAAAAACTTTGATTCCTTTCCTTATACCTTTCTTGGTAGATAATCCCTTCATTTTAATCATCAATAATTATTGATTTAAGCAATTTTCTACCCTTATTTGACATAAATAAATCGGTCACCTTACCATTTTTATCTCCCTCAAATCAAATAATTTCCCTCATCCCTCAAACTCTAGAATAGAAAGATTTTTATCTTTCCTTTCAAATTCCATTTAATTAGTAAACTTCTCCATTCATCTCCTAGCCATTTCCCTCTCCTCATTCTCGAAAATATCAGTGTTCTTCAGCAAGAAATAATCGTGTGAGGATTGAGAGAAAATAAGAGAGAAAAGCAAGAAGCAAAGCAACTCCGTCTCCTCTGCGCCGTGTCGTCGTAATCGATTTGTTTTCATTTCAAACAAATCCAAGGCATGTTTATATTATTTCTTTGCTCTTCAATCAAGTTATATAAATATTTTAAAACCATAGATGATCACGATTTAAAGGCAAAAACCGAAATTTTACGGCAACTTTCACAAAAAAAAAATTTCTGCACAGATTTCGGCCTTCACTTGTGCACCTCACGGTTTTGATGTTTTGTGGTTTCATGGTTGGATCGATTTCCAGGGGCTTAAGGCTGCTTTTAGACATGATATAGGGTGTGCTAGGAAGGGATTTTTCCATTGGTCTGAGCCCTTTTGCCCCAGCAAAAACCATTTTGACAGCAACTCTACATGTTGCAAATTATGAGACTCGAATTTTCTTGTTTGGATTGTCTAAGGGAGAGTTCGAATCTTGGCTGTCCTAGGGGCTGTAGCCATGGTTAGAACCCTTCCTTGACATGTATAGGACGTGACCAAGATGCCCTTTCATGGCTTGGTTCATGGCCCCATCGGTTTTTAAAACAAACAAGAACAGCGCCCATCGGCTTTTCATTTTTCTGGTTTTGGTTGTGTGAGTTGGGTTTCGAATTTTTGGTGTTAAGTGGGTTGTGGTTGGCTTCTAGCCCTTAGCCATGACTCATACAACACCTTAGCATGTCTAGCATGGACCATGGTTAACCTCATAACCATTGGATCCTTCATTTGACAGAACAAGCAACACCCCCCATGCGTGTCATGTGTGTTCTCGGGTGAACCTTGGGATCCTCGTAGGGGTGGGCTTGGATTATGGTTGTTCTAGGGCCTTTATCCATGGTTCAAACCATACCTTAGGATGTTGGTAAGAGGCTCTGGCCGGTGGTTCAAGCCCCAATGGCCGATAGCCTCGAAAACGAAACACAGAAGCCCAAGAGCTGTTGTTATATCTTATTGGACAGCAGCTTTAGCTTCGGTTCAGAGGCGTTGTCTGAGTTCTCGGTCGGCTTTTAGCCTATGGCATTGGACTGGACAGTACCTTAATGATTTAGAAAGGTCATGTTTTTGGTCGTTCGTGATTTGGTTAAGTTTAGATGTGGTACGAGAATTTACGGTGCAATGTGCCAAAGTGACTCTCGAAAGAGCGTTTCATGATTTTGGCCACCATCAACAATTTTCGTGTATTAAAGTCCTTGGTAATTATTTTTCAGTATTTTAGGTGTATTTTATCATGACTAAATGATGGTTCGATGTTGGTACGGAGTCATGGTTAAATATTAAGTTTG
Organism: Primulina eburnea; assembly: GCF_022965805.1. Classification (NCBI taxonomy): domain Eukaryota; kingdom Viridiplantae; phylum Streptophyta; class Magnoliopsida; order Lamiales; family Gesneriaceae; genus Primulina; species Primulina eburnea. The sequence continues at coordinate 10,339,953 of NC_133117.1, forward strand.
TTGGGCGTAATAGTCACGTTTTTAGTTCGATTGTGAAGCGTTGGTCAAGATAAGTTATTTGCATGGTCAAGTCAAGTTATTTGCATGTTTTTCATGTTAGAATTAGGTCACAGCGAGCCTGGAAACGATCCAACCCAATTGGTAAAATAACTCAGGAATTTAATTATATTACGTGTATAAATATAAAAGTTTATTTTTGAGATATATGCGATATGTCTTGTGGCCACTTCGCACTCATGGGATTGCAGCTTATGGGATTATTACTTCATCCGGTGGCTACTGACCGGTTCATGTTCATGTATGGGTATGGATATCCAGTCCAAGGGCTGTGATGATCTCTACCGCCTAGTATACTGTGGTTTAGTCTGATCAGACGATTCAGTTAATGTTATGGGCCATTTACGTAGAACATATTCTCAACAAAAAATTATGATATGTTATTTCATGACAGGGCTCTATTGAGCAAACATTTTACGTACGATTTTTCAGTTATGCACGTATTTATAATTATTCATTACACGATTTTCACGTTACATTTCACGATATGATATATTTACATGTCATGAAACTTTATGATATATTTTACTTGTTATTTACGATATATGCATGTTGAGTCTTTAGACTCACTAGACTTGATTGTTTTCCTCTGGTTTCAAATGATCTTTCTTTCCAACGCTGCTACTGCTGCTATCAAATCTAGGAGGGGGTTGGTGAAACTGAGTGGAAGGTTGTTGCTGTCTCGGTGCTGGAGCAACATACGAAGCTCCTTTCTGCCTAATCAGGACAGCTTCAGCTCCTTTATCAGCAAAATTATTCGGTCTCCCAGTATTTACCAGTGTAAAGATCTCAGGGTTCAGCCCATTGATGAACTGATCAACAACGGCTTCATCATTCTCAGCAACATGTGGAGCAAATCGTAGCAAGGTAGAAAACTTGGCCACATATTCTTCAATGTTCAGTTGACCCTGCCTCAAATTAGCAAACTCTGCAACCTTGTCCTTTCTGTACGATACTGGGAAAAATCTTTGATAAATTCAATCTTAAATATTTTCCAAGTAATAAATGTACCTCGATGCTCCAAAGCTCTCTTGGTCGTAACAATTTAATACGGTATCATTTCTTCGATCCGGTTTCGATTATACGATGTCTAATATCTCAAGAACACCAAATATCAATCATATCTGATTTCTCCCTATCACAATTTCGAATCATGTAAGAAAAAGAACAAAACTGCGTGAGACCTAATGTCTCGACACTTGAAGGTTCTACATGCTCGCGCATATGCGCGCCCTGTCTCGCGCATATGAGTGAGGTCCTCTGCCATACTCACACATATGCGCGATACGCATATGCGCGCTTCGTATCGCGCATATGCGCGAGGTGTTCTGTCTTCGCACATCACAATATCACATGCTATTCCAAATCGTGCATTGGAATGGTCCTTCTATAATCACATCAATTCATAAATCAATAATCTCGGATTAAAAAAATAAAATCTAGGGCATTACACACTCTAGTATGTGCTCTCTCTCTAGTTGCTGATGATCTTGAGCTTGTATATATAAAGGCATTGAGACCGTACTTCAAGACTCATCACATGTGATCGTTGCAGCTTTGAATGCAATCCTTGGTACATGTGTCTTGACTTTTCTTACAAGCCTTCATGAATCTCTCGGTTTTAATCTTTGCTACAACATCCATTATTGTACCTTTGATCGTACAGATGTTTGTATCTTTGTGTGTAGCTGGAATACACTAAGATAAGCTTGTCATGATCTGCAACTGAATGATTCCTAACTGTTCATCTGAACTGATCCTCGGTTGGACTGGTGAAATCAGTTGACTCGTCAGTTGAACTGATTTCACCCTTTCTGTTGAACTGGTCAGCTGGGTTCTTCATCAGTTGAATTCTTCATCAGCTGGTCGGGTTTCTGAAGGTCTTCTGCTGAATCGTCCATCAGCTGGACAGTCAGTTAAACTGTTCTTTGATATGTCAGTTGAACTGATTTAGTTTGGTCGATCAGTTGGTCTTTTCTGTTAACGTCTTAATAGCTTCAGTTTTACCTCGCTTAACTGTTCTGTTCGAAGCCTGGTCAGTTCCAGCTACCTGTGCACCAAGGTAAATCATTAGAAACAAAATAACAAGTTTTGTTAACATCAAAATAAAGATTGCGAACATGAAATGTTCCAACAAATTGATAAATCATGTATTTAATAATTTTATTACTAACCACCACAATTATTAAAGAATTTAATAAATTAAATAAACACCTTTATTTAATTTCCAATTAATTCAATAATAAGTGATTTCTTTTAAAACACATTTTTACCATAAATATTAAAATCATATTTTATTTATTTATTTTACAATAAAATTATTAATTTTCCAAAAATTAATTTTTCAAAAAAATAAATTGAACTAATTTCGTAAAATATCAATTTAACCCAAAATTTTGAAAAAACAGAAAAATCGTATCATAGGCCCAAACAATACAAGCCCATTATCCAGCACGGTTCTCGAGACACTCTCGGGCAACCACCCACGCTGTCCGCCGGCTGCCCGAACGTTTCGGGCAGTGGCAGGATTTTAATAATTAAAACATTCATAGGGAGTTTAACTTTTATACTTTTGGTGAATCTTCGGGCAGTGACAGGATTTTAATAATTAAAACATTCATAGGGAGTTTAACTTTTATACTTTTGGTGAAAGAGTCACACGGTTCCAACTATTCCAAGGTTAGCGGAGATAGCTCTTGATGAATTCCCTATGAACCTTCTTCAAATCTCCTTTCTTTAATCCTACTACCAAGTTCACGACTAGATCGTTTGTTCCTCTTCCAAATAGCACTAGAATATTTGAAAGAACTTTTAACGTTGGTAATTAAAATTTGAGAGAAGGCTCAACCCTAAAATTAATTCAAGGTGGCCGAAATATTTAGAGAAAAGGGAGAGCAATTTTTGAAAGTGTGGTGTGTCATGGTAGATAGGGTTATGGCCTCTCAACTCTCTTTTATAAACAAGCCATGACCTTGTTATCATAATTAACATTAATGAGCTTGATTAATTAATTGGGCTAGTCCAACTAATTTAATTTAATTAATCAAAGTTCATTAAAAACTTTAAGTATTTAATATGTTGGACTTGTACTCCTACAAGCTCATTAAACATACTCCCCACTATATTAAATTTAATATTTAATAAACTCAACTTTTGAGTTTAATAAATTAAATTATCAAATTTTATAGATTCAACTCCTTGAATCTATTCTCTCCAAATTTTATAAATTCATATATTCAATTTCTTGAATTTACTATCTCATAAATTCAAGGATTTTCTCAAAATTTAATTATCATAAATTCAATTCCTTGAACTTACTATATCATAATATAAATTCAATTTCTTGAATTTATTTTCTCAACGGGAACAAATTATCCAGTGCTTGTGTGACCCTCAATGGTTCAGGGATAAAGCTAGCCGTGGGTTCATAAATCATTGTGATTCAGGAAATAATCCTTTATTTGGGCTTACCCTAATTTGACTCATTCTTTGTATCAACAATTGATCATTAGAATGTCAGAAATCATATTTCTGATTAAACCAATCGAATCATGCTAAGTGTGTCTAGTAGCATCGCCCCATGATTCTCTACGTATCACTAATAGTGCCTGCAAGAACCAGTCGATTATGATTAACGTATAGTACGGTCCCTTCATCTCATATATCACAATCGAATCTGTAACCATTGGTTCATCGATGGTTGAATAAGAATTTGATAACTATGCGACACATATAAATAGTGGCATCGCACGTACCATTGGAGAACTTCTTCTCCAACGTACATCTCATACTCTGGTCATAGATTCCATGTATTTCATTGGATCACATAGGATATCCACACCCGTAGGTGAACGGTGAATTCCCGACTACAATGCACTGGCTCCTACATGTGTCGCAACTGTGGCCAATCTCGCCACCTGATGACTCTCTTGCAGTCGGTAAACGAGTCAAAGCACAGCCCTAGCATATAGAGCCTCAGAGTTATCCCAGGTCATAAGGACTAATGATGTACAATCATAACCATATACTTATCCTATCGATGAATAATAACCACTTGGAAAGTCCGAGTGAGGATTGTTCAGTATAATCATCATATGACTACCCATCTGCATGTTTGACATCTCTATGCCCTTACCAAGAAATGCGGTACACAACATCACATATGCTAGTCTCGAGCTCAAGCGACCTTTATCCATGTTTTAGGAGGCTGAATCGACTAGGAACGAATTTAGATCATACAGTGTTTACAAATGAGTTTCAACATCGAATTATGATTCATTTGTATTAAAGTATGATCAAGGTCTTTATCTAATGTTGTTCACATGGGTATATATAGATAAAGAAATAACAAACCATGAAATAATGAATTATATTAAAATAAATAATATTTATTACAACTGAGTCAATAAAATCTCTAGCCAACAGTTGGCTTACAGTGCATCTACTCTAACAGTAGGAGACGGCTAGCTCAGACGAGTCAACGTAGTCGTAGAGGACTGACTCGTAAACATATCGACGTAGTCATAAATGACAAGCTCATAAACAGATCCGCGCGGCCACAGACCAGTTGTAATGCCAGAATTTTGATATAATATGACAGTAGTTGTGATGGTTCTTGGCTTTACGTTATGGTATGAATGATAATGATGTTATAGAATGGAATAGATAATGGATGGGTAGAATCAAAGGTGGAATTTGAGCTAAATAGGTAATGGAAGTGCAGAAACGGTATGAAAAATATGGCACAAGTTGTGGTTTTTAGCATAATGTTTTGTATATTGATCCAATTGATGTGAGGCCACTTTCATTAGAAAGATAAGACATAAGGCTATAACTTTCCAGTTTTGAGTTTTGTTCAAATCATTAGGGAAGATGAGCCAAAAGCGCCCCGAAGTGTGTCGTGCGTATCGTCGTTCCTAAAATGACACATGTTGGGAGAATAAGCATAACCTTTTACTCAGAAGTCCAAATGATCTGAAATTTTGAAAGATGAAAGCCAAGACATAGGGCTACAACTTTGTAGTTTACCACTGTTCCTAATTCCGAAGGGAAGAGGCGTTTCTGAAGCAATCTTTGAGGTAGCTGTGCGCAGAAGCGCGCCCGGGCGGGAATTTATGTTCGCCCGGGCGAGCCTTGTTCGAAATTTTTGGTGTTCTGGCCGAGAGTTCCGCGCCCGGGCGGAAAAAGAGGTTCGCTAGGGCGGCCAGCAAGTTGAAAAAGCGTGTTTTGGTGTTTGGGAAGGCATAAAATCGAATGTGATCACTTTTATACTCATTTTTCTTCTCCTTCTCTTTTCTCTATAGGTTAGAAGCTAGGGTTCTCTCCTTCCTTTCCATTTTCTACATTATTCTTCAATCTATTGGAGATTTGATCAAGAAAAATATGAAATAAGTATAGATTTGTGATCCTCTCTTCAAGATCTTCAAGATGTGGTAAGTATTTCTCATTTGTATTCAAGTTTGGATATGGATTGAAGTTAGAATTGATATTTGAGTTGATATTTGAGATATTGAGATGTTGGAGATGTGATGATTGTGTTGGTTTGAAAAGAAATGTAATTGAAGCCAAGAAAAGAGTAAAAGAGTTAATTCTTTAGTACGTATGCCATGTGTTTGATATAATGGTTCAATGAATGTTTTTATGGTATATTATGGTTAAGAAATTACGGATCTTGATTTGAAGATGTATTGAATGAATTATGAATGTTGTACAAAAAGTGATATGTGTTGATAAGTAATCCGAGTTCTTGATTTATGTATTGAAGATTTGATTGAAGTATTGACTTGGGTTGGCTCAAGATTATTACTCTAAGTTGGTTGATAGCGAATCAAGTAGACTGCGAGGGTTCAAGACTTCTCAACAATATATTTTGATATTTTGTTGGTAATATTCGAAAGGTATGTTACGGTTGATAACATACGAGGTAAAAGTATCATTTTTATTTTAAATTGAAAACTCTATGGCTCGATGAATTATTGATGATTTGATGATGATTTTTGTATTGAGATGAGTTGATTATGATATTGAAATGATGATATTGATTTGTATCAGGACATTGCATATTGAGCCACTTGTCGATTCAGATTTGATATGGCGGAGGTCGCCTTGATTTACTGATTTGTTGGACGTATGGGGCTATAGTTGAGTTGGTATAGTGTATGCGGAGGTCGCTGCTGTGGCCTGAACACTCTCTATAGGTGCACCATAGTCTTGGGATTGTAGAACACAACACACTACCTCGAGCGGATGGGTCGGTGGATGTTGTTGGGGGATTCTCTTCCCTTGGGTACCCAATGACCAGATGATTCACTTGATCTTGAGATTTAGTGATAGCCCACAACTTCTGATCATGCATTGCGTTATATTGCATCTTGATGAGTTTATATGAACTATGTGAAATTTTAATTCTCATATGTTATTGATTGTATCATACTGGGTTTATACTCACCGACATGTCCGGTACCTCTTGTTTTCATGTGCTTGACGGTAGGTGAGGCGAGGCTTGGGATGCCAGAGTCAAGCTCCAGGCGAGGAGATACGAGTTAGAGTGGGATTCTCGGGTCTTAGGAGCATTTGATGATGTTGGGAAAATTTGGTTCACAAGTTTATTTTGACATGTTGAAAACTTATATTTCAAACATTTAAATTATTGTGACAATGTTTAAGTGAATTTGTGAATAACAAATTATGTATTTTATTAAATCATTTGGTTTGTTACTTTTATAATTATTGGTATTAGAGGTCGGACCCGGGGCCCCACATTAGGTGGTATCAGAGCGTAAGATATTTGGGAACAGGGTAGATCGAGTCAGTTCGAATTGCTTGATCTTGTGATATATTTGATAGCATTTTCATTGAGCTATAATGTGAATTACATGATTATAATTGAGATATTATATTGTTGAGCTTTATTCGAGATTTTTGAGATTATTGAGTCTCGAGAGCCAGAGATGATTGATACAAGATTGAGATAATTGTGATTTTGTTATTTTATCTGTGTTTGATCTATTTAATATCAGACATGGCTACTCGAGGTAGAGGTCGTGGTAGACCTAGACAGGACATACCAGTGGCACAAGATCAGGGCAGTGCTACTCATACTCAGATGGATATAACTCCAACTCCGATGGAGATACTGTTAGCCAGATTTCAGTCTTTGCACCCACCGATGTTGAAGGGTACAGAGAATGCATTAGAGTGTGAGAACTGGTTGGAGAATATGAATCAATTATTTGAATCTCTTGAATATCCAGATGATCGTAGAATCAAATTAGTTGTTCATCAGTTATTGGATGTGGCTAAGAGTTGGTGGATAATGACCAAGAAAGCTTTAGAGGGTCGAGGTACGATTGTTACCTGGGATATGTTTAAATCTGAATTTTATCAGCGTTTCTTCCCTACTTCTTACAGGAAAGATAGGGGAGCCGAGTTTGCAAATTTAAAGCAGAGAAATCTGAATATTGAGGACTATGTTGCTAAGTTCTCGAATTTACTGAGATTTGCTCCTCATGTAGCATCCGATGAAGAAGCTAAGGCCGATCATTTCATAAATGGTCTTAATCCTGATTTATTTACCCTGGTTAATACTGGAAGGCCTAACACTTTTGTTGAGGCTCTTGATCGAGCCAAGGGAGGCGAAACTGGAATCATTAGACAGAGAGGTTCTCAATATTCACAAAGACCCCAACAGCCACCGTTTCGACAGCAGTTCAGACAGGGTAATACTGGTGGTAACAGTGGCAACATAAAAGAGCAGTTCAAGGCTAGAGGCAAACAATTTAAGAGGCATGGAAGTAATTTTTCGAGTTCTAGTGGATCGAGACAGTCTGGTTCAGTTCAGAGCACTGGTTATTCAGGCCCGACTTGTGGTCAGTGAGGTGGTAGACATTATACCGATCAGTGTAGAGGAATCTCGGGAACTTGCCACTTGTGTAACCAGGTGGGACACTATGCTCGAGTGTGTCCTAACCGTGGCTGTGATATGTCTCAGAGTGGGGGATCATCGAGACAAACACCTCACCAGAATCGTCAGACCCCTACAGTTCATTCTTATCAACAATCAAACCGGTCAGATCAGAACAAACAGAGTGGTGGCTACAGGGCAGGACATCCACCTAGACAACAGGCTCAAGTTTTTGCACTCACTGAGGATGAGGCACATAATGCTCCAGATCATGTCATTGCAGGTAATTGTTTTCTCTCAGGTTATCCTGCTTATGTTTTGATGGATACTGGTGCATCACATACTTTCATATCTGAGCACTTTGTCACATTGCATTCGTTGCATTCTATACCATTATCATCTACCTTATCTATTTCTACTCCACTGGGAAAAGTGATGAGGTCAGCTGAAATGATAAGTGGTTGTGAATTTCATTATGAAAATAATGTCATTGAGCTTGATTGTATTATATTGGAGATGTCTGATTTTGACTGCATACTTGGTATTGACATGATGACAAGATACAAGGCTACTGTAGATTGTTTTCAGAAGGTTGTTAAGTTTAAGCCTGATATGACAGATCACTGGACATTCTATGGTAAGGGTTCTCGAGCTAAGATTCCTTTGATATCTGTTTTGTCCATGACTCGTTTGTTGCAGAAAGGAGCAGAATGTTTCTTGGTTTATGCGATTGATATTTCAAGGTCAGTACCTAAATTGGCAGATATTCCAATTGTTAGTGAATTTTCAGATGTATTTCCAGATGAAATTCCAGGATTTCCTCCAGTCCGAGAGGTTGAGTTCAACATTGAGTTGATGCCAGGTACACAGCCTATTTCTAGAGCTCCTTATAGGATGGCGCCAATTGAACTAAAGGAACTAAAGGAACAACTTGAGGATCTATTGGCTAAAGGATATATAAGACCAAGTGTTTCACCTTGGGGTGCTCCGGTTTTATTTGTGAAGAAGAAAGACGGGTCTATGAGGCTTTGTGTCGATTATAGACAGTTGAATAAAGCCACAGTAAAGAATAAGTATCCTTTGCCAAGAATTGATGATCTCTTTGACCAATTGCAGGGTTCTTCAGTATATTCTAAGATTGATTTAAGATCCGGATATCATCAGTTAAGAGTTAGAGAGACAGATGTGCCTAAGACTGCTTTTCGTACCAGGTATGGGCATTTTGAATTTTTGGTTATGCCTTTTGGGTTGACCAATGCACCTGCGGTATTTATGGATTTGATAAACCGTGTGTTTCAACAGTATATAGATCAATTTGTTGTGATCTTCATTGATGATATTCTTATTTATTCAAAATCTGAAATTGAGCATGTCGAACACTTGAGAGTTGTACTGCAGATTTTGAGAACTGAAAAGTTATATGCTAAATTATCCAAATGCGAGTTTTGGTTGGATAGAGTGGTTTTCCTTGGACATGTGATTTCAAGTGCTGGTATATCAGTTGATCCGAGTAAAGTTGAGGCAGTCATCAATTGGTCTAGACCGACATCAGTTCCTGAGGTACGTAGTTTTATGGGTTTGGCAGGCTATTATCGCAGATTTATTGAAGGATTTTCACAGATTGCGAGGCCACTTACCCATCTTAAACAAAAGAATGCACCATTTATTTGGTCACAGGCATGTGAGGATAGTTTTGTTGAACTTAAGCAGAGATTGACTAGTGCTCCAGTTCTGACTATTCCATCAGGTGTAGGAGGATTTACAGTGCACACTGATGCTTCATATCAGGGATTGGGTTGTGTTTTAATGCAGCATGGCTGTGTTGTTGCCTATGCTTCACGACAGTTGAAGCCACATGAGTCTAGATATCCAGTGCATGACTTTGAATTAGCAGCAGTGGTTTTTGCCCTAAAGATTTGGCGTCACTACTTGTATGGTGAGACATTTGAGATATTCACTGATCATAAGAGTTTGAAATACCTCTTTTCACAAGCGGAGCTGAACATGAGACAGAGACGTTGGTTAGACTTGTTGAAAGACTATGATTGCGAAATAAAATATTATCCAGGAAAGTCTAATGCAGCAGCCGATGCTTTGAGCAGAAAGGTATGTAATATGTCCTTGATCACTAGCAGTGTATCTGATTTAGTAGAAGAATGTTGTCTTTCTGGTTTGGATTTTGTGGTAGATACTCAACCTGTAAGAGTATTTATGATTCAGGCAGAACCCAAGTTGTTTGTCAAAATTAGAGAGGCCCAAAAGTTAGATCAAAGCATTATGAAATCAGTTGAACTTGTCAAATCAGGACATCAATCAGAATTTCAGGGCAATAATGAGGGTATTTTGTTTGTGAATGATCGTATTGTAGTTCCTGATATTTCAGAGTTGAGGATGCAGATTTTGCGTGATGCTCATTGCAGTAAGTTCAGTGTACACCCTGGAAGTAAAAAGATGTACAATGATTTGAAGAAACAATTTTGGTGGAAAAGAATGAAATCTGGCATAGCAGAATTTGTATATCGTTGTTTGAATTGTCGACAAGTAAAAGCAGAAAGAAAGCGACCAGGAGGTCATTTGCATAGCCTTAAAGTTCCAGAATGGAAGTGGGATCATATCACCATGGACTTTGTCACGAAATTGCCGAGGTCGTCGAGGGGTTGCGATGCAATTTGGGTTATAGTTGACAGATTAACTAAGTCTTCATGTTTCATTCCTTATCAGATGACATATAGACATGATCAGATGGCCAGATTGCACATCAGAGAAGTTTTGAGATTGCATGGTGTTCCTAAATCAATTGTATCAGATCGTGATCCCAGATTTTCTTCTCATTTTTGGCAGAGTTTACAAGAGGCCCTTGGTACTCGTTTGCATTTGAGTACAGCATATCATCCTCAGACAGACGGACAGTCAGAACGTACTATTCAGATATTAGAGGATATGCTGAGAGCTGTAGTGATGGATTTTGTTATTGGTTGGCAGGATTCGTTACCACTTGTCGAGTTTTCTTATAACAACAGTTATCAAGTGAGCATTGGAATGTCACCATTTGAAGCATTATATGGCAGGAAGTGTCGATCTCCTTTGTATTGGGACAATTTATCTGAAGCACCAATTGTAGGACCTGATATGATAAGAGATATGACAGAGAAGGTGAAATTGATTCAGAATCATATGCGAGCTGCTCAGGATAGGCAGGCTAAGTATGCAAACATCAGGAGAAGACCGCTGATTTTTGAGAAAGGTGACAGTTTTTCTTAAAATATCTACTTTTCGTGGTACAGTTAGATTTGGAAAGAAGGGTAAATTATCACCGAGATTTGTGGGTCCGTATGAGATTTTGGAACGTGTTGGTGATTTGGCTTATAGATTAGCTCTTCCTCCTGCGTTATCAGGTGTTCATGATGTTTTTCATGTGTCTATGTTGAGGAAATATCATCCAGATCCTCATCATGTACTTCCACCCGATGAGGTTGAGTTAGATCAGAATTTGAGCTACATTGAGAGACCGATTCAGATTCTAGACAGAAAAGATAAACAACTCAGAAATAAATTGATACAATTGGTTAAAGTACAGTGGAACAGACATGGTGTCGAGGAGGCAACTTGGGAATTAGAAGATAAAATGAGACAAAAATATCCAGAGTTATTCAAATGAAGTACGCTTCTATTCTCGATTTTAATTTCAGTATTGATTATTACATGTTAGACTTGAAAGAGATAATTGATTTCGAGGACGAAATCTATTTTTAGAGGGGAGGAATTGTAATGCCCGAATTTTGATATAATATGACAGTAGTTGTGATGGTTCTTGGCTTTACGTTATGGTATGAATGATAATGATGTTATAGAATGGAATAGATAATGGATGGGTAGAATCAAAGGTGGAATTTGAGCTAAATAGGTAATGGAAGTGCAGAAACTGTATGAAAAATATGGCACAAGTTGTGGTTTTAGAATAATGTTTTGTATATTGATCCAATTGATGTGAGGCCACTTTCATTAGAAAGATAAGACATAAGGCTATAACTTTTCAGTTTTGAGTTTTGTTCAAATCATTAGGGAAGATGAGCCAAAAGCGCCCCGAAATGTGTCGTGCGTATCGTCGTTCCTAAAATGACACATGTTGGGAGAATAGGCATAACGTTTTACTCAGAAGTCCAAATGATCTGAAATGTTGAGAGATGAAAGCCACGACATAGGGCTACAACTTTGTAGTTTACCACTTTTCCTAATTCCGAAGGGAAGAGGCGTTTCTGAAGCAATCTTTGAGGTAGCTTTGCGCAGAAGCGCGCCCGGGCGGGAATTTATGTTCGCCCGGGCGAGCCTTGTTCGAAATTTTTGGTGTTCTGGCCGAGATTTCCACGCCCGGGCGGAAAAAGAGGTTCGCTAGGGCGGCCAGCAAGTTGAAAAAGCGTGTTTTGGTGTTTGGGAAGGCATAAAATCGAATGTGATCACTTTTCTACTCATTTTTCTTCTCCTTCTCTTCTCTCTATAGGTTAGAAGCTAGGGTTCTCTCCTTCCTTTCCATTTTCTACATTATTCTTCAATCTATTGGAGATTTGATCAAGAAAAATATGAAATAAGTATAGATTTTTGATCCTCTCTTCAAGATCTTCAAGATGTGGTAAGTATTTCTCATTTGTATTCAAGTTTGGATATGGATTGAAGTTAGAATTGATATTTGAGTTGATATTTGAGATATTGAGATGTTGGAGATGTGGTGATTGTGTTGGTTTGAAAAGAAATGGAATTGAAGCCAAGAAAAGAGTAAAAGAGTTAATTTTTTAGTACGTATGCCATGTGTTTGATATAATGGTTCAATGAATGTTTTTATGGTATATTATGGTTAAGAAATTACGGATCTTGATTTGAAGATGTATTGAATGAATTATGAATGTTGTACAAAAAGTGATATGTGTTGATAAGTAATCCGAGTTCTTGATTTATTTATTGAAGATTTGATTGAAGTATTGACTTGGGTTGGCTCAAGATTATTACTCTAAGTTGGTTGATAGCGAATCAAGTAGACTGCGAGGGTTCAAGACTTCTCAACAATATATTTTGATCTTTTGTTGGTAATATTCGAAAGGTATGTTACGGTTGATAACATACGAGGTAAAAGTATCATTTTTATTTTAAATTGAAAACTCTATGGCTCGATGAATTATTGATGATTTGATGATGATTTTTGTATTGAGATGAGTTGATTATGATATTGAAATGATGCTATTGATTTGTATCATGACATTGCATATTGAGCCACTTGTTGATTCAGATTTGATATGGCGGAGGTCGCCTTGATTTACTGATTTGTTGGACGTATGGGGCTATAGTTGAGTTGGCATAGTGTATGCGGAGGTCGCTGCTATGGCCTGAACACTCTCTATAGGTGCACCATAGTCTTGGGATTGTAGAACACAACACACCACCTCGAGCGAATGGGTCGGTGGATGTTGTTGGGGGATTCTCTTCCCTTGGGTACCCAATGACCAGATGATTCACTTGATCTTGAGATTTATATATAGCCCACAACTTCTGATCATGCATTGCATTATATTGCATCTTGATGAGTTTATATGAACTATGTGAAATTTTAATTCTCATATGTTATTGATTGTATCATACTGGGTTTATACTCACCGACATGTCCGGTACCTCTTGTTTTCATGTGCTTGATGGTAGGTGAGGCGAGGCTTGGGATGCCAGAGTCAAGCTCCAGGCGAGGAGATACGAGTTAGAGTGGGATTCTCGGGTCTTAGGAGCATCTGATGATGTTGGGAAAATTTGGTTCACAAGTTTATTTTGACATGTTGAAAACTTATATTTCAAACATTTAAATTATTGTGACAATGTTTATGTGAATTTTTGAATAACAAATTATGTATTTTATTAAATCATTTGGTTTGTTACTTTTATAATTATTGGTATTAGAGGTCGTATCCGGGGCCCCACACCAGTAAACAAAAAATATTGTGGGTTGTCACATATGTTATGAACAAATGTTTAGAAGCGCCAAGGATTACCTAGGATAAACAATCTGATGCTCAAGTCACTAGACAATTCAAAATTCTCTTTGAAAATTGGAGAGCTCAAATAAACAAATGGGAGCGTGTACCTTGTCTAATGAGAGTGATCATCTATTTATAATTTTTTTTAGAAGTGTCCAATCAACTTGAACTTTTGTAAACAAAGTGTCCCAAAATGAAATTGAGTTAATAACCCATAACGTATAAAAGGATTTAAATAAATATCTTTATATTAAGAAATTATGTACGAACAATAATTCGACACAAAATTTTTACCGTAAACTTTCATTGTTCAAAATGCAACTTTGGAATCTTACCTTCAATTGGTTTGCCAATTGATCTCAATAATCCTAGTTATTATTCTTCTAATTTCGGATTGATTAAAGACTGTTGTAAAATCTCAGCGTTGAATTCATCGAATCGGCGTCCATGTCTCATCTAGGCCTAGGCAGGCAACTAAGATAGGTTTATCCTTAATTCTCCCTCTGTTGTTGTTGTTGTTTTTTTTTTTTTTTTTATATATATTAGTTTAATTAATAATTTCCCCGAATTGGACAAATGTAGCACATACTTCCTTTGGGGAAACATATTTTGACATGTCAACTGAAACCTTTTAATCAATTGTTTTCCTTATCATTAATAGATAATGATAAAATAATGTAGAACAACTACTTAACTACAATAAAGATAAGTCCCCGATTTGGCCTCACATCCCCACGCATGCGGAAAAAAATATGTCAAAACCCACTAAATTGGCCAATAAAATAACCTGTTTCTTTTAACAATAGTGCATAATTAGGCCACCATTTTCTTTCTTTTTTGGCCAAATGAGAAATTATAAAGAAATTTATATATATTTCTAAAATATAGTCAAATATTTTTCCAAGAAATAAAAAATTAGGGATAACAGTTGCGTGCATTTATGAATAAAATCCAAAGAAAATCAATTACCAAGTTGACTGACCATTATCTGTGTCTCTCAGTCAATTCTTAATCACATTTAGATTTTCGTATTTATATTTATATCCCGTATTTAATGCGTACATTATTATTATTAAAGTTAAACCTTCTTAATAGTATGTTGATGGAGCTTTTTTATCTAGTCTCATTTATCTCTCTAGATCACATTTCACTCTCTAATTTTTAAACATATGTTGAAATAATACAAACTATTTAATAATTAATATAGTTACACATATTTCTAAATTTAAGTTATTTTTCATTCCAAATAAAATAATTATAGAAAGACCCTTATCCCATAAATATTGATCATGCACCGAAAATCCACACACAAATTTAAGAAAAACCTTCGAAACCACTAACCAGCAAAAGACAGTTTCCAAGAAATTAATCACTTGATCCAAACATATTTAGCCCACAGAAAACACACAAATTTAAGCCAAACAAAAGATCCTGACTCGAATCCTAATACCGGTACATGCTATGAACAACTTATTTCAAGAAACTGAGAAACGGAACTTGAACAGAACAAACAAGCAACAAGCACAACACAGACACGAAAATTTGGGACACAAACAAGCAACAAGCACCATTAACATTAAATTTTCCGATGATCCGAAGCTTCAAACCCCTTTCAAGAAGCGAAAACAACACTTGAAAACATATATGGAGGCGCTAATTATCCACCAGAAGATGCGACGCTTTACGGCGCCGCGGACAGGAACTGGACTAACATATCGGCGGGATTCGGTCAAAGTATGGGCCATCGGCACTGGTATCAAATTCTGGATCAGTGCAAAGAAAAGCTCTGTTTTATAGAGTGAAGTTCACTCTTGGAAGCTTTTGGTGGGCAAATAAAAAATTTAGCTACCTTGAAATTTTCTTCGAGAACGAAATAAACAAATATCTAAGCCGCGTTTTGAGAAACGCGTGAATGCGATGGGATTTAGCATATTTTGGAGATGAAAGAAAATGTATGTGTTTGGAACCAAAATGTTATTAAAAAAATTTCTACTACATTTGTTTTTTAATGCAATTAAAGTTGGTTAGTTTAACTTTATATAAATAAAAATTCCGTACGATTGATTAAAACTATCATTGATTGATCATATCTTTTCTCGTATGAAATTACATATATAATTTACCAACATTTAATTGATTAAAAACTCAAAACATTTAAAATAAGTTCTTGTAAACGTGATATAAATATTTTAGCCCAGAAAGCTAGCTATTATATTCACTCTCGAAAAACAATAATTATAATCGGTGTTCCAAACTATACTGCAAAAAATTTAACTCAATTAACATTATATATGTGATACTCATTAAACAATTATTTCAAAAAATCCCCCAAATTGAAAATTTTACAAAACTTTAATGTTGATTTAAAATTAATTTATCATCATTATTATTATATGTGTGGATCAAAATATTATGATATTACATGCAACCATTTAAATTTAATTAGTATGTTATAGTAGAACGTACGTATAATATTATTATTTTTATTATTTTATTTTTGTGTGTGGAGATGATAGGTCCGCACTCTCACCAATTTTTAACATATACGAGAGAGACCCGATGAAATATTGTTAGATATCTTACATTAATTAAATTAAGTTTTTTTGAGTTGTATATATGATTTTGGATAATCATATTTTTCTGAGCTAATTTTTGGGGTAAAGTTAGACTCAATTAAGTCCATACTTTTAACATAGTATCGGAGTCCAGAATCAATGATATGTGTTGGAATGTCCTTATGGACTGCTCACTAATGTTTTGTAAATTTCATGCTTCAGTTGTTCATTTTTAGGTGTGAAGGGTGTGTTAGATATCGCACATCGACTGGATTAAATACGTGAAAATGATATATATGGATTTAGACAAATTTCCTCACTTGAGCTAACTTTTGGACGGATTTAGATCCAGTCTATAATCTCAACATTTAGATGTCTCATAATCGGCTATATTAAGTTATTGTGAATTGTATGCACGAACTTGGACAATCTTCATCCATTTAGCTAGTTTTTGAGCTGAAGTTGAGCTCAAGTTCATAATATTAACATTATATCAGAGCTCATGTCCATTGTTGTGTCTTTGACTGCTCTTGTGGGCCCATCCTATAACGTCTTATAAACTTCACACTCTAGTTGTTCCTTCCTGGAAATGAAAGGAATGTGTTATATGTCACACATTGGCTAAATTAAGTTATTGTGAGTTATATGTATAAACTTGAACAATCATCTCTCTTGAACCAAATTTTGTGATAGATTTATGTCTACGTCAACAATCTTAACATACATGAAACCATCACAATATTATTTACTTGTCAATTTGAATATTATTTTGTTTATCAAATTTGTGAATTTTTAGTATTTTGTTTTTGTTTTCAATGCAACATCTAATTTTTAAAATGACGGAAAAGTGAATAAATAAAGACTAAAATTAATGAATTAAAAAATATTCTCTAACTTTTTAAGATCTTTTAAAAAAAAAACGGATTGAAAAAATAGTAAAAGATGACAAATTTAAGGAATCCCAATTAAAGATCGATGCCTGTGATCGTCAACACGGCAATTTAATTCATTATTAGTTGGTTATTTAATTAATATCTTGCAGTTGATGTTGCAAGTGCCGATGGTTTATTTTGGTTGGCTTCCCAGAATATGAAATTGTAATTATAAAATTGGTTATATTATACCATAATGATAAAAAAAAAACATGATAAAGAAAGATAACATAATCATAATTCTTTAGAGAGGTAAGTGAGTCAAACTATTCGTAGGTAGCTCGTAAGAAACTCGGTCAAAATTCGATTCGAGCTCAATTTGATTGAGTTCGAGTAGTTCTAGTATTTTTTTTTTAGTCGAGTTTTAATTAATTATATTCGAGTAGTTTTCGAGCTACTCGAATAATAAAAATATATACATATTTTTTATTGGGAAATATGAAAACTAAGAGATATTTTGTCAATATATATCCAAATCCGAGTTCGAGTCCGAGCTTGAGTTCATGATCTATGTGCTATAATTCAAACTTTCGAGCTTGAGGAGCTCAAGTAATTCAATATGTATAGGATTTAAGCTCGAGTATTAGGATACAAAGTTTGACTCGTCTCATTTCCACCTCTACCCTACCTACCAAATTCCATTCTCGTTAATGAGATAATACTATAGATCCAAGAGTTGGTCTCATGTGAGTCCGTCTCACGGATCATAATCTGTGAGACGGGTCAACCCTACCTATATTCATAATAAAAAGTAGTAATACTTTTTCATGAGTGATCCAAATAAGAGATCTGTCTCACAAATATGACCCGTGAGACCGTCTCATACAAGTTTTTGCCTAGATCCAATTGTCATAATTAGTTTAAATATGTGCTCTAATCTACAAAAAAAAATATTTAATTGATAATATTAATAATTAGATCTACCATATGATTTCGATGACTTGTAGATAATTTAGCACCACAGTCTCGAGTTTGCGACCAATTTTAAGAAACAAAACGATATTTACCCTGTGAATATTACCCTTGGGAGTTGGGATAGCAAGAACAATTAAGTATATTCGTCCTTTTGCATTCGACTTAGGTTGAGAATATTATGTGAAATAAATTTGATTCGTTGTTGGTGTTTTTAGCATATTGTTAAGATAAAATTTGAACATAAATTTTGATGATAGTAAAATCGAATTGATATGACATATGTAGATCGAGTTGGATATATACTGAAAAATATATTGTGATACTCACGGAAAATTTAGGGTCCGATTCCAGCAAGTATCACTATTCCAGATGCAGGTTTTGAAATTACCCTGAGCCTAAAATCAAAAATAAGATCGTTAGGAGGGGACCAGGAGGGTGTCTTGGCGTAGCTCCTCCGATGCTCAAGTCAGAGACTGAGGATATATGGGAGGAGCAACTAAGGGTGCTGCTGAAAACAATAAATTGAATTTTTTAACTGAACACTCAAATCTGGTATTTATAGGAGAATACCTGGGCCTTTTGTGGGTCTGTCTTCCATTTGGGCTAGGGTCCTTGGTGGACCTGTCTTCCCTTTGGGCTAGGGATGAGTCAGGGGTAGTGGACCTATCTATGTGGTATCAGTACTTAAATAGTCAAATATATCCAAATGATATCTAGTATACTGATGTGTCCAGTCAAACTGATTTTTATGGAACCACTGCGTGAATCAAACTGAACTATTGAACCAGTTGATATAGGCAAACCGAGCTAGGTGCCAATCGATCTAAACACATTCTCTGCATTTTACAATCATTATCTCTAAGTCTTTTTGTAATTATTTAGATTCTCCACAACTTATTAAAAAAGTCGTCGGTTTCTATATCTAGCTAGTGTCCAAGAGAATTTATTGTCTAGTACTATAATCGGAAAGACAACAAGAACACGTGGAATTATCTTCGTAAATGTCGGTGATATAGTAAAACTGTGTGTACCGTTAAAACTATTAACGTTGGAATAATTACTATAAAGAGACCAAATCACCAGAATGTTCGGGTTATTGAATGTACTGAATTTGTTGAACATTGTGAAGCCTCCAAAATCTTCTTCAAGCTATTTTTATTCGAGTCTTTCGCACATGCTATAGAGATATATCAGATCATTTAAGGATCACCTTGTGCATCATATTTACAATAACTCTATATTTCTCTACTTGAGCTGATTTGTGTAGATAGCTATTGTGAATTGTCAAAATCTTGTTTCGTGAAAATTGTAGTTGTTGAAAGTGTTGGATCTCGTTTTTCTATGTGCCCAAACGCAGCGGAAATTTTAAAAATTTTAGATCTTGACATTCAAGATATTTTGGACATTCGTATGATTTTAATTAAACATGCATAGGATGTTTATAAAAAAAAGGGTGAACCCCACCCCCGAGGGCCCCACAGAGAGCCGCCCCAAGCCCCGGCGTGAAGGGAGGTAAATCAGGGTTATGCACCGGCAGCAGGTACCCAGAGGAGAGGTTGGCTGGAGAAATTCTCCATAGAGGGGGAGCCGAGACTCGATCCCTCACCAACATGGAGTAACAGTCCTTCACTCCAGGCCCTTACCACACGGCCTATGCCCATGGGGGCTACATAGGATGTTTATAACTTTTACCTTTGGTGAACAATTTTCACTTGGCTCCAACTATGCCAGTACAAGCAGACGTAGCTCTTGTTGTAAATCCTCTACGAACTTTCTTCGAGTCTTCTTCTATCAAGTCCACGACCAGAAGGTTTGTTCTTCTTTTAAATAGCACTAAAATATTTGAAAGAAGTTTTACGTTGAGATCAAAAATTTGAGAGAGAACTCAAATCTTTTTTCCTTGAAAAATGGTCATACAAAATTTTGGAGAATTTTGGATGCAATCTTCGTGAATCACCATTGGGAGGGAATGGAGGATAGGTCATTTTTCTTTTTTATTTCCTTAAAAATAATAGTCTTGACCTAAATGTCACAATTAACATTAATGAGCTTGATTAATTAATTGGGTTAGTCCAACTAGTTTAATTAATTAATCAAAGTCCATTAATAACTTTAATTATTAAATGTGTTAGACTTGTACTCCTACAAGTTCATTAAACATACTCTCAATATAATTAATTTAATATTTAATAAACCCAAATTTTGAGCTTAATAAATTAAATCCATTATAAATTCAACATTTGAATTTAATATTTAAATTATAAATTCAACTCCTTGAATTTATCACCTCCAAAATTTAATATTTAATAAACTAAACTTTTGAGTTTAATAAATTGAATTCTCAAATTTTATAAATTAAACTCCTTGAATTAATTATCTCCAAATTTCATAAATTCAACTTCTTGAATTTACTATCTCATAAATTCAACTCCTTGAATTTATTTTCTCAAAATTTAATTATCATAAATCCAAATCCTTGAATTTACTATATCATAATATAAATTCAACTCCTTGAATTTATTCTCTCAACGGGAACAAACGATCCAGTGCTTATGTGACCCTCAATGGTTCAGGGATACAGCTAGCCGTGGGTTCACAACTCTTTGTGATTCAGGACATAATCCTTTATTCGGGCTTATCCTAGTTAGCCCCATTCTTTTCATCAATACCTTGATCAAGAATGTCAGAACTCATTTCTGATTGTACCCATCGGATCATGGTAAGAGCGTATAGTAGCATCGCCCCATGATCCCCTAGGTATCACTGATAGTGCCTGCAAGAACCATCCGATTATGATTAATGTACTGTACGGTCCCTTCATATCATATATCTCGATCGAATCTGCAACCATTGGTTCATCGAGGGTTGCATATTAATTCGATAACTATGTGATAACTATAAATAGTAGCTTCGCGTGTACTATTTGAGAACTCCTTCTCTAATGTACATCTCATACTCTGGCCAGAGATTCCATGCACTATTATTTCATCAGATCACACAGGATATCCACACCCGTAGGTGAGCGGTGAATCCCCGACTACAATGCACTGGCTCCTATATGTGTCACAACTGTACCCAACCTTGCCACCTGATGACTCTCCTGGAGCCGGTAAATGAATCATAGCACAGCCCTAGCATATAGAGCATCAGTGTTGTCCCGGGTCGTCAGGACTAATGGTGCACAATCATAACCACAGACTTATCCTCTCGATTAATGATAACCATTTGGAAATTCCGAGGGAGGGTTGTTCGGCATAATCATCATATGACTATCCATTTGCATGTTTGGATATCTCCGTGCCCTTACCGAGAAACGCAGTACACAACATCACAGATGCTAGTCTCGAGCTCAAGCGACCTTTATCCATATTTTAGGCGGCTGAATCGACTAGGAACGAATTTAGAATATGCAGTGTTTACAAATGAGTTTCAACATCGAATTACGATTCATTTGTATTAAAGCATAATTAAGGACTTTATCTATGCTGATTGCATGAGTATATAGATAAAGTATAATGAAACCATTAAAAAGTTAAATTATATTAAAATAAAGATTTTTTATTTCACTTGAGTCAATAAATTTCCTAGCCAACCGTTGGCTTGCAGGGCATCTACTCTAACAGAAATTTACTTGGAGTTTCAACTTGATAGGGTTGTGGAACTAAGCTGAAGTGAGTTTACTCAAGGCAAAGTATCAATCAAATTTTCTAATGAAATATTTCTGAAAATAGAAGAACAAAAGAAGTAAAATCTTAATCTTCAAACTTCAATAAACACGCTCTTGTTTTTATTTATTTATGTTATTATTGTCATTTACTTTGATTTGTATATCATTTCACTAAGTGCAAGAAGCTTTTTTCGTACTTTCAAAATATTTTCGGTTGCTAGTAGCACATAGTTTGATTCAAAACACAACTCGAGCTTCTATTCCAACTTGATTTGAATAGCTTCTGAAAATGAGTTTAAAGTGTTTCTTTACGTCCTCTAAATACATTTTCGACGCTAACAGATGGTATCGGAATGAGTGTTCTTGATTACTGAATGTTGATATAAACAAAGATCTTCCTTTAATAAATCTCTATGTTTTCAAACAAGAATATGATGACTGGAAGATTCATATGCAACATATTTATCAGCTCCAGATGATTGTTACGCTTGGTCTTCTCTAGGAATAATCTACATGTATTAATATACCATTTATGGTTTTAATAGTTAATATTGTGATTCGAGATATTGGTTTAAGATATGTTTTTATGATTTAAATTTTCTAAGTATTATGATATTGATATCTAACATCATACTTGTGATATGAATAAGAATTGATAGATATAGTACGTTTGAATGTAGGTAACATTGAATTGATAAGGAACTTGACAATTATGTAACCTGAAATTCTCAGTTGTCCCTATAAGTAAATGAGGTATTTATATTTTTATGTATATAATGTTAATTATGCTATTGAAATGAATGAAGTATGTTCCATATTTTTATGATATGGAATATGAATATTGATACCCATGGATGGGCCCATTACCCCTGGTCCATCCCTAGCCCAAATGGAAGACGGGCTCATTAAGGACCCATGTATTCTCTTATAAATACAAGGTTTGAGTGTTAATTCATTCGGTCACTATATTGTTTTCAGCAGCACCCTTAGCTGCTCTCCCCATATATCCTCAGTCACTGACTTGAGCGTCGGAGGAGCTACGCCAGGACACCCTCCTGGCCCCCTTTTAACGGTCTTTTTTGTGATTTCTGGCTCAGGAAAATTTCAAAACCCTGTGTTTGTACTAGTGACACTTGCTGGAAAATGACCCTAAATTTTCCTTGAGTATCACTTGGCGCCGTCTGTGGGAACTTTGAGTTGAGACGTAGAGATGGTAGGCAAGAGAGGGAGTAAAAGAGCTACCTCAGAATTATCGCGTCCTCAGAGGGGACCCGAACAATCTCATGTTGAGACAAGACATGAAAAAACCGCATCTTGAGACGAGACAAGAACAACCTCGTCAAGAGACAAGAACTGAGCAGCCCCTTCATGAGACAAGGGTCGAGCAAACCCGTCCCAATGAGAGTGTGGGGAGCTTGACCCTGGAGCAGTTGGGCCAATTTATCACTCGGATAGTGGATGAGGCAATGAAGAGGAATCAAGAGTCTACGTTTGCATAAGAGCAGGCCGCTCGCCAGGAGCAGGAGGAGAATGTGGAGGGCCACCAGAGCTGGGTTGAAGAGATCAGGAGATGTGGAGGGAGATACGGATGTTGAGGCAGCAGGTAGGAGGCCGAGCACCGGTACCCAAGAAAGAAAGTCCTTTTTCATTGGCCATCTTGGAAGAAGGACTTCCTCCAAATTTCCGACAGTCAAACGTGGGAGAATATGACGGACATACAGACCCTGAAGAACACTTGGGGAGATTTGAGAATGCGGCTCTGTTGCACCAATATTCGGATGGAGTCGGGTGTAGGGTTTTTCTGGGCACGTTGGCGAGGTCAGCCCAGCAGTGGTTTAACACTTTTCAACCCAACTCTATACGTTCTTTTGAGCACTTCTCAGCTGCCTTCTTGCATCGATTTGCTAGCAGCAAGAGGCACCAGAAAAATTATTTGAGCCTGTTCGTGATGAAACAGCAAGAGAATGAAACTTTACGAGAATTTGTCCAGCGTTTCAACAGTGCAGCGCTGGAAATACCAGCGGCTACCCCTGACATCATGATAAGTGCCTTCACAAAAGGACCGAGGGGAGGGGAGTTTTTCAAGTCGCTGGTCAAGAAGCCTCCGTTGAGCTATGATGATTTGTTGGCTCGAGCTGAGAAATATGTAAACTTGGAAGATGTCCAACGGTACAAAAGGATAGAGAACCGGCTCGGAGGAAGTAGAGTTGAGGGAGTGAAGAAAGGAGGAAG